>NC_141294.1:13506992-13666992 GCF_037954325.1 Fistularia commersonii | reverse complement strand
TTATTTGTTTTCATTATCATTAAGATAAGATAAGATAAGATAAGATAAGATAAGATAAGAACCACTTTATTTATCCCGAAGGAAATTGTGCCAGAGTTTCAAGCAAAAACATAGCAATAATAGATAATAGTAGGAAGGAGGGAGAATAAGAAATACAATAAAATATAAATTGTCAAGGTTAAGGCTATCAAGTGTTTTAAGGTCTTAAGTACAAAGATTTGAAGATTCCCTGCGGCTGAAGGAGGAGGTATTAAAAAGTTTATTATTATTATTTTGTATTGTAATTGTTAGAATTAAAGCTATGTATAAAGTTATGCATTAATAAAAATAATAATGACATGGATAGTATTTTTATTATAATTGTTGTTAAAATTATTAATATTGTTTTGGTAATTGTCATTGCAATCATCATTACCATTGTTACTATTATTACTATGACAGGATTTCTGTTGTCATTATTATTATTGCGATCGTCAATATGATCGTTATTTTTATTACATCGTATTTCTACTGTCAGCAATTATTGTTGATTGTCATCGTCGTCAACGTTCTTCTTATAATTGGGTTTATCCAATATTAATATTTAGCTTATTTTAAATCCTCTGCGAGCCGACGATGAAGGCTGCAGGCGCCGGGAGTCGGGATGTCGGTAAATAGGTCACAACGTAGCCCGGCCATGGGATCCGTCTGAGGCCTGCAGATGTTTGTCATTCCTCACAGTTTGGACTCTGCGTGAAGGTCCAGGTGAGAACACCTGCCGGCCAAATAACGTATGAAAGCCGTCTGTCACGTGGCCGATGCAAATATATGTATTTATATTTTAAACCGCAAACAAAGAGGTCTGCTTTTCCTGTCTGCCGCTGAAATTAAAAGCTGGGATTCCGCTTCTCCACCGTGCAGCAGCTGAGAGATTCCACCCGCCGGGCTGCTCGAATCGGCGTTGTCAAGGCAACGGCCACACCTGCGGCTACAGCCACGCCTCGATGTCGTCGGCGGCGCGCAGGTGTGTCAGTTCACCTCGTTTGGCCGTGAGGGTCTGAGAAGATCCGCCTGGCAGCTTTTCTTTCTGCTTCCCAGAGGCGGAGGCTTGAATCCGGCGTGATCCCGACGCCTGGGAAACGTGCCCTCGACGTGCCCTCGACGTGCCCCGCGACCCCCCCGCAGGACCGGTGGCGCTCGACGTTTCTGACCGGAGGTAACGTAAACGGCGGGGTCAAAGGTCGGGCTCCGGAGCGACGGGCTGCACCGTCCCGCTTCCGGAGCTTTTGCAAATATTGTTTACTCAAAGTCCTCCCGGTTGACGCGCCGATCGCGGCTCGGCGTTTCCTCCGGGTTTGCTTTCAGGTTACGGCTGTGATGGAATATCCTGCCAGTTTATTCTTTTCAAGACCCTCGAATCAGAGCGGACGCGACGGAGGGAGGCGCTCGACGTCGAAGGGATGCTTGCTTAAACGTCTCGCGCACCGTGTTTAAATTGGCAAATTGTCGATTTCAGCTGCAGACGCCAAGCCGCCGCAGGCCGGCGTTTCCTCACGCCGGTCGCCTCCGTCATCCCGCGCCTCGTCTTTAACCCCGCGGTTGCGTGCGACGGCCGCCACCCAGGCTGCAGACAAGACACGGAGCGAGGCGTCTTACAGGGAATACACAATGATGTCACGGACAGGAAGGGGCTCGGAGAACGCTCGGCACCTCTCCGGATTGGCCGGATCCCCGCTGGCCGAGCGGGAAAGCCGCAATAATAAACAGGCAATCAGGAGGCAGCGCGAGTGTACACAAAAGCATCGCAGATAATAAAAGCAGATTTTTCACCCGGGGGCGATGATTATTTGTGTTCTTGGCTTGTCCATAAACACGGGGCCTCTCACAGGAAGTATAAACACAGGGACGGAGCGGGGAGCGCTCGCAGCCGTTTCAAACTTTGCTGTTTATGTTCAATCAGGGCCGAGCACACATATGACTGTAGCCGCTAGCATCAAACGCCAGGGCTGGATTTCTGAGGGAGAGGGGTAGAACCCCCCCACCCCCCCACCACCCCCCCACCCCCGCCTTCCCGTCACAATGTAAACCGTCTAATGAGGGTCTCAGTCATTCTGGGAACCGAAGCTCACATCTGAAGCTCTCGGTGCACGTGAGCCGACGGCCCTCCGGCGGATGGAACCTCGCCGCCGCGAAGTGAGCTAACTTTTTCCTGGAGCCGCGAGACGGCCGGAGACGGGGGTCCCCCCGGTGACGGCCCCGTGGGGGGGCGGCCCCCTCCCTCGGGGCGCCTCGCCTCCCCGCTTATTAATCCCGTTGTCTTTGTTAACCCGCCGGCCCGACGCATCCTGAGCGCCGGAAGCGGGCCGTCACCCCGGGCGACAAAGGTCTCCTTATCCTCCCGTCACCATCTTAAATGCTTCACGGCTTGACGCTTTGCAGAGGGAGAGAAAGTGGTCGTCACGTCACAGAAGGCGGCGACGGCGGCCGGGCGTTTTTGTCAGCGTCGACCGGAGAACGCGGGCCAACGCCGCTTTTGTCATTTCATGCGAACGCCGGATTTCAAAAACAGATGCGCCGGATGACTCAGACGGCGTATTTAGGAAAAGGGAGAATCTGCGGAGCGACACGTTACACCCCAATCAGCGGCAAAGGAAAACCCGGGCTTTGCTTTTCATCAACGGCAGTCGACCGGCTTCGTACGGATTCATTGACGCTTCGCGTACGTCCAGCCTTTTTATCAGAGGATGAGTTGATTTCTCCGGTGAAACAGGGGGAGCGCCACCCCGGCTGAAAGGCCGGTCAGTCAGGTCAGATCTTAACATGAGGACAACCTGATATTGTGTAGGACTTGCTGCAAACTAAGTCATATATTCCCCAAAATGCTCTCAGTGCTGGAGAGCAGGAGAAAACCTGCATTTGTTGGCATGTAAAGGTGATATGGGAGACGGGATCGGTGCCCTGTCCGACCGATCCCGGTCAAAAGCCAGTCGTAGGTTTTCCGCAGCCGTCGGCTCCGCCCTTTGTTCACACACTGCGTCTGTCCTCAGGTGCGGGCGGCGCCCGGCCGGCGGGCAGGAGGCCTCAGGGCGCCACGGCGGGGAAACATCCTGGAAGGAGGTCGTGGTGAACCGACGCAAAGACAAATATCTGCCAGGTTGCGAGAGAGCAGGTGAGAGGACGGCGTTCTGGTCAGCACCCGGAGGAGGGACGGGGGGGCAGCGGGTCCATGCAACACACAAACACACAACCACACAACCACACAACCATACGACCACACAACCATACAACCGTACAACCACACAACCACACAACCACACAATCACACAATCACACAACCACACAGGACTGTCTGGCCGTGACCTCGGGACCAAATGCAGTTGAAAGAGGAGCGCTGGTGTTTGGTCGATAGTTTTAAAGGCGGGCGGTGTGAGAGCAGCGTGTTTGGTCAACCTCTGGCTCCCCCTTTGACTTGTGGCTCTGGTGACCCCGAAACCCTCCCGCCCCGTCAGACCCTTCATCTGGCAGCGCCGATGAGATCTGAGGTTCTGTGTGACGGGCCTCGGCCCAAACCGAGCGTCTCTCAGGCGGATGTAGGACGGGACGCCGGACGCCACGCGGAGCCGACGGCGTTGCGTTCCCGTCGGGTTCCCGTACGTCCACATCGTGCCGTTGCAAACGGCCGACGTGGCGTTTCCACGGAGACGTGTGTCCGTACCGCATCGACGCGAGGCGACGGGGAAACGAGCGAGCTACGCTTTCCTGATTAAGTGCCTCACGCTGTACTTGGTTAACGCGGAAATGTTACTTATTATTAATAATAAAAGGAATCTGTTTTCGCAGCGAGGTTAGACCCCTTTCCGAATCTAATTGTAGATTAACAAATGACTCGTCGCCGCGAAGCGAACCCGGGACCTGCCACGGAGCGGGATTTATGCCGCGGATGAGGAACGGTAACTGTAAGCGATTGGATTCCTGAGCGCTGAGGCAACGAGCGCCCTCTCTGCTACGGCCCGTTCGATTCCAGCCGCGCCGACCAGATTTACAGTGAATGAATGATAATTTACGGCGGTAGAAAAAAGAAAAAAAAAAAAGATCACAGAGAAACCGAGATGTGATTCATTTCACTTTTCCCCAAAAAGAAAATAAAAATTATTCTTGGCAGTCACACGGGGAGTTATTTCATTTCACGAACACATGAGATGTTATTATTGCATTATTGTATTATATCATCCCGTGCATGACTTGGTTTGTGTATGTTTCTTTTGTTTGTGCCAAAGAAAGAGGAAATAAAAGTCCAATGAACGCTCGAGACGTCTCGGATCCCTGTGTGTTTTTCCGCCCGACCCCTCCGACGCAGCTGATTGGCAGCCGCTCGCTTTTCCCTTTTTAAATGATCCGAACAAGATGTCGGGACTCCGGCGCCGCGTGACGGCGGCCGGTTGAGTCCGACGCTTTTCGACCAATCCGGTCGCCGTCCGCGTGATCCGAAGAAACACACCGGCGCTCTTTTTCCACATCTGAAGCCCAATGGAAAGCCGGGGGGGGCAGCGCCGTGTTTACTTTGCGTTACACACGTATTATCACATTATAAAAATGAATAATATATTGTTATTGAACGGTTTTTATTTGGACGGGGTTCAAAATAACACTCTGGTGCCGGAGAACGGCGGATGATTTCATACGGCGTGCACGCCGTGCACTTGCCCCGCGCTCCGGGCCGCCCGCCCGCCCGCCCGCCCAAACCTTCACCCGCCGTCAAACCTTCACCCGTCGGCCGTCGGGCTCCGGGGGTCCCGGCCCAGAAACGCCCCGCGAGATGTCAGTCATGCGGCGCGGCGAGTCCACGCTACTCAAAAGCACAGCTTTACTTTGCTGGATTCGTATTATGTGTTATTATAGTATTTCTCCGACCTTTGACATTTGCCCCAGAGAGATGCAAATGCCCCAAAGAACATAATGGCTCCCTTCCTGTGTAAAAACCAGCCTGTAAAAGGAAGATAATTAGGGTTGTCATGACGACGGGCTCCGACAGGCCGACGATCGCCGGGGAAACTTCAAACGCTATCAAAGCGGCGGCGCCGCGGCTCTGGTTTGAATTAGCGCGCGGCTTCCACGGCCTCTCCTTAAATTCAAGATCAATATGGAACACCCCCCCCCCCCCTCGGAGGGGGCGAGGGGAGAAAGAGGGCCGAGCCAGTTCTGGTCCAGACAGACCCGAGCGATCTGGATTTCATTACACACAATTATCTTATCTGTTTCATCTCACTGCTGCCCCAAGGGTTGGCAGGCGGAGCGGCGGGCGGGCGGGCGGGCGGAGCGCCGCCCCGCCAGAGGCCTGCGGATCGACTCGTTAAAACACTCCCGCCCCTCCTGCTGGCGATAAAATATTTTTGTGCTTTTGTAAATAGATTTTCTTCTTTCAACCCCCAGGACATAAAAACCTCAGCGCTTTTCTCCCGCAGGTAGGGATGTCCCGTGCGTGGAGGAAAGCCGGCTAAGACGCCGTCGCTTTTGCTCGCAGGTGAGGCGGCGGCGGCGGCGAGCGAGTTTCTCTTTCCGACCCGCCGCTGCCGTTCGTCATCGACACCCGGCCCCCGGAAGGTTTGGTCGGGTCAGCGCCGCCGACACCTGTCAAAACCGCGTTCGGGGTCCAATAACCCCCGACGCGAACGTTCTTTTACGGCTCCTCCCTTCGCCCGGCCCGCCAGGAGAGCTTTACTTTCTTTTACCGCTTTCGCCGGCGACCCGGCCCCGATACCGCCGTGCAGCTCGTCCGCCCGCAGGAACTCGCAAAACAACAAATGACGCGCGTTCAAAATTCAACGCTAACGCGCTAACGGCGCATGCTATTCCACGACGCTACGGCAATCTTGCTCTTGGCGCAGGAACCTGGTAGTTTCTCCTCGTAGCACGTAGTCACTCGCGTCACCTTCAGGATATCGCAGGAGTGGTCGGCGATCGTAGCGCAGGCGGCCAAACCTGGACATCGAACCGTCAACGCTAGTATGACAGAACGCGTATGAAAGGTGCATTGCAGAAGGTTTGGGGAAACCAAACAAAGAGGACACTCCGTCTGACTCCCACATCCAGATGCCTTTATAACTTTCATACGTACAAGGACCGCCGCCTCTGGGTGGATCGAAAATCCCGTTCAACAACAAAATAGCGTCTCTTTATAACCAAAGTCAGACACGGAGAGCTTCTTCAACGGGAGTTCTGAGGCAAGTCACCTCTCTGGAACAAATAAAATAAACCGGGATTAGAAATCCATCTTTGCAATTAAATAATGCTTCAAAACATGTTAGGGATAAATCGTCCTTTGTTTTAGATCGAGTTCTTTTTCCTATTTTTCTCAACGAATCAAACAGCACCTCATAGCAACCGGTCTTCGGCGTTCCTCCTCGTCCGGGTTTTTCGGCAGAGCTGATCCGACCACCTCTTTCTGCTCATCCACAAATCAAGAGGGAGAGGTTTTGGTATTTTCTTGCGCGCAGCTCCAGCTGCAGTTACGGTACCGTGGTGTTCTGGACAAACTGCACCTCAATTTCAACTTCCCGCTTCAGGGTCCTGTGAGAAATGACGAAAGCTGGAGGTTTTCCCTCGCTGCCTCTCATTCACAGCGAGATGCGCTTTTATTCATCTGATTTTAATGCTGACGCCGTAAATCATCTTCCCCGCGCACCTTTGTTTTCTCTGCGGCTGATCCGGGGGAAGGATCTCGCGCTCGTTTCCAGAGTCGGCTCTTGCTTAAGGGCTAAAAAACGTCAGCGGGTGATTTTTAAAAATGTTTTTTCTTCAAACTCCCCGCTCCCGTCTAACTCTTGGCAAGGCCGTGAATGAAACGGAGGCGGGAGAGACGGCGGCCGGCGGACGAATACGGTCGCAGCCTTTCCAGCGGGGCGGTACGTAGATGTCAGGCCTCGCGCTCGAAAAACCAAAAGCGTTGAACGTGGAAATAGAACGCGCTGACGATAAACAGGCGTCGGATGGTGACAAGAATGTTTCGCCCGGAGAGGGAATCGAATTCTCCGGCGAATTCTGACGCCATCGGCGTTCACGACGGAGGTCCTCCTTGGCTTCCCGGTTGTTCGCGACCTCTCTGGAGCCGTCAGGAGAACGACGGGACGTCTCGGCCGACCGGGACTCGGGAGGAAGGACGCCGCCAAAGGGTTCTGCGGGTCCGAGGACGCTCGGCGGCCAAGACGGAGCCTCTCGGCGCGATCCGAGGCTGAGAACGTAGAGCTCGGCCAAAGCCGGCGGTGGGAAGAGCAAATCGAATCTCCCCTTTTTTTTAGCGGGGGGGGGGGGGGGGGGGGTCGGCTCTCCCGTCGCCTGATCCCGGGTCGGCGGGTCGACACCGCTCTGAACTGAACCACGCGTTCCAGAGGTTTCTCTCAGATTTGGAAGAAATAGATGGAGACGAGGCTCGGAGCGGGGGGGAGCATCGGGGGACGGGATGCCCCGTCCGGCGGGACCGGGGGGGGCCGGGGGGGACCGGGGGGGACCGGGGGGCGGGGAGGAACACGAATGAGGCCCCGGGACCCGGAGCTGAAATGGAGAACCCTCCTCATCAAGGGTTAGGGATCACGGGCGGAGACTTCCCCTCGTCACAGCCGAGCTGGGAAATGCAGAGGACAGCAGGGGTCAGCGCAGGCGGCCCGCTGGGCGCCGTTACCATGGCAAACATCCCCAGGGCCAAAGAAAATACATGACAAGTACAATAATACCAGTCGTAATCACGAGGGTCAGTTTCTTGCGACGGTCTGCCTTTGCTCTCGAGGCCCCAACTCTCCAAAAATGTGGAGGGAGGGAGCGAGGGGGAAGGAGGAAGGAGGGAAGGGAGGAAGGGAGGAAGGGAGGGGGAAGCGGCGCTGCGAGAGAAAATTGCTCAACGTGGTCATTTTTCCTCCATCCCGCTAAAACGGGGAAACCTTGAGGGACGTGCTGGAGAGACTCTCCATGAGCAGCCACTGAGAGATTCCAGTCCACTTCCACCCAGAGATATTTACTTTCCGGTTCTTTGTACCGGGTGCCCTGCAGATGGAATCTAGTATCCTCTTTAAGGGGGAAATTTTATGACTTATTAACTGTCAACAGTTCATAACCTCAGAGGGGCCATTAAACCTTCCCCAGAAATGCCAGTGTTTGATTTGGAATGGAAAGATATTTGAGTGTTTTTGCTCCCCACCCTGCGAGCAAACGCAACAAAATACTCGCGCCGGCCTCGGCATCAGATGGCCGCGGCCAGATAAGGACGGAAATGTGTTTACCCGGGTTTGAAGTCGCAGAAGGCACGGCGCGGATTTATCGGCCGAGCGCGCGGTTAATCACGACGGGGAAAACACCCCGAGCAGACGAACGATCGTTTAACAAAGAACTCCTAATGATGATTAAACCCCGCAAATATCGAAATCGCTTATAATTCACGCCGGCCCCGTGGAACGGCGACGGCGTTTCTGCGGCAGGTGAGGAAGCGCGACCTTCTCCCCGTCGGAGGGCCGGAGCTAATTTTCTTTTCGACTCATTTTACAGCGGCCTAAATCACCGCCGTATAGTTGAGAAATGGTGTTAGCGGTGTTACTAAATCATTTATCACGAGCCAAAAACAACCGGGATGAATAATTGAGTCCAGATGTAGCTGATTCACACGAGATACCAGGGTTCATTTCCTGTCTGTGCTTTGTAAGACAACCTATTACACCTCCCAGGCAGCTGCCGGGTATATTGGCCCAGCCTGAATGTCAACACTCCTCAGGTGTCGGCGCAAGAATCACAAAACACACGCAAACGCCGTCTCCTATTTTCCTTCTCTTACCGCCTTTAAGGTCTCACGGAATACGCGGCGTTGCGTGTCGGACGCGCGTCGGTGCGTCGCTCCACGGCGAGACGCGGGACGGGAAGGGGAACGCGAAGGGGGACGGGGCGCCGCTTCCATTTCCTCCGAAGCCGACGGGTACGCGAGTGAAACTGTGGATCGTTGTTTTCGCGAAACGTCAGTAAAACGGGACGCCGGAGGCGCCGAGAAATGGGAAAGCGGGGAAAGCAACAGTAATGTCATTTTCCAGAAATCGAGGTTTCTTTTCCCCCCCCGTCGTTTCATGAGAAGCCCGCGAGCCATCCGGTCCATGGACGGGTTTCGGACACGCTACCCAACCGGCTGATGTGTGTCCGCTGGAAAATGACGACAGCGGCTCCGCGGCGTCCGGGCGGATGAGCGAGCGGCGTTCCGGCGACCGGAGGGTTCGAAATAGAATATACGGCCGGCCATTAAGACGCTAAACGGGTTATGAGACAAAGGATCCGTAAAGCTCGGGGTCGAACCCGGCCTTCCCTTACCGGACCGTCCGACGGCTACGTGTCGTTTGCTTCTCCAAACAAACGGGCACAAGCGCTTTCATCAAGAGGTGAAACTATGCTACAAAGAATATAAAATCTGACACACACACACACACACACACACACACACACACTCGCGCAGTAGCAGTTCCCTTGTTTATTTTACATGGTAAAAGATCTGGGAGGCCATAACTCTGCGGCTGCCTTAAAAGCATTCTCTTCCGGCCCTTTGGGCCCATGTGGTAGTGATTAGGCCTCCTGGCCGGCCACGCAGGTGACTGACACCGCCTGACCGCCGCTCGCCGCTCGCCGCCCGCGCTCCTGCTAATGAAGCAGAATTTCCTGGTTGTCTGTTTTTAAAGTTCATTCATTCATTGCTTTCGCGTTCCCGAACTCGGCGGAGCGTATCTGCCCCGCGTCACGGCGACCCGAACGACGATGCTCTTTTTTTTTTTATTATTTTTTTTTTTCCTCGGTGGAAAACCTGGCTTTTCTCAGAAGGAGGAGGTGGGCGGCGCCGCCGTCTTTCACACGGCGTCGGGTTGTTGGCGGATCCTCGCCGTAGCGCGGATTGCGTGCCAGGTTTGAAACAAATAAACACCGGGGCGGGGACGGAGGTTTCTATGAGCAGAATCAATCTGTCGGGGGGGGGGGGGGCGGACGGACGGCAGGATTGTTTGGAAGGAAAGCTAAATAGTGGAGTGGAGCGGCCTTCAGACGTTAGCGCGCTGTTTACACTGTAATTAGTCTTTGCAGAATGAGATTCCTGACAGAGGGTCAGAGGCGGCGTGGCATGATAAAATAAACTCTAAACAGCACCGTTTCAAGACATCCTCCATGCACCATAAACCCGGAGGCTGCAGGCCCCCCCCCTGCAAATGGGTGGTCTTCTTCTTCTTCTTCTTCTTCTTCTTCTTCTTCTTCTTCTTCTTCTTCTTCTTCTTCTTCTCCTTTTTTTCCTTCTCCATCTCACTCATTTCTCGTCCTGGCTTTCCACCGCGGCTCCTCCCTGCCGTCCTTCGCTCCCCCGCTGTTCATAACGCTCCTTCCCATCTCTTTGTCACGTTTTCATTTCCCCTCCCCGAAGCGCCCGGCCGCTCGGTGTTTACCTCTCAGCTTCCGGCGCCTTCAGGGCCGGACCTGGGACTCCCGGCCCCTCCGGACGCTAACCGGATGACGAACCGCGCAGCCGTGCCCGGGCCGGGCCGGGCCGGGCCGGGCCGGGCGCTGTCAAAAGCGTGTCGCTGCACCGTCCACCTGAGCAAACAAAGTCTCAGCGGAGCTGAGAGACGATCGGCGAGGCAGAGCTGGCCGAGCGACAGCCAATGTACAATAACATTAGTCTTCCGCTTTGGCCCGAGCGAGAGAGCCTTCTGGACGCGACTCCTCGTTTCTTCTCCTTCTCCTTTATTTCAGTGTTCATCTCTCCGTCTCGCACCGAGACGCCTCCAATGGAAATACATTCCGGTCACGCCTCGCTGACGTTCCACAGTTAGATTTCTCATTACAAACAGCATTACACGCCTGGGCTGGAGGCGGCCGCTGTGCCCGCCAGGGAGAGGCCGGGGTCCTCCGCCCTCCTCCGCCCTCCTCCGCCCTCCTCCGGGGACCAGACGCGACTTCCTCGCCGGGAGGACCGACGAATCCTACGTCTTTGCGGGCGTCCATTTTTCAAAGGACGTTTTTGACGTTTCCCCCGTTTGCGATTTTTGAAGTGCCGTGTTATGCCGTGTCGAGACCGACCCCCGATTTCCATCCAGACGACTGGTGGTTGCCAAGTGGAGCCGCTCACAAGATACCAATCCTTTATGGAAAACAGACCCGCCTATTTGTCTCTCATGTCCGTCCAGCGGCAGAGAACCGGAGCTGCCGTCACTCCCCGGTCCGTCTGGGTTTTGTTGACCGACACTCGACCGCGTCCGTCCCGGGAGGAGGAAGGAGCGGCGGCGCGCTACCTGCCCCGACATTATACCGCAGGGGGAAGTTGTGCGGCGATAATCGCTCAACGCTCGGTTCGGGTTTGATGTTTCCACAGGGCGGAGGAGATTTTCCTCATGTAGCCACCGGTCAAACAACCCGTGAACCGAATCTGCGAGAACGCCGAGTTCTTTTTCGTGCCGAGTCCGCCTTCCTCTCCCGCCGCCCGTACCGAGGCTCCGCTTCCGTCCGGTTTGGGATTTTTCGATGGTTTCGCACCGTCTCGGAGAGAAAATGCATTCTCTTCCCTCCGACCCCTTTCAAGTCGGGGGGAGCCTTTGAGACAATCTGCTCTCAATTTCTTCCGATCCATGAAATCACGCGAGACGTAAGTGATAACAGCAGATCTGCCGAATGTTCTCTACGATAAGAACGTTTTTCATCGGAGACTCCGCTGTCTTTCATGTGTCCGTACGCCGCGATGCTTATTTCCCCGTTCGGTCACGCACATCGCAAAGAGTGTGTTTTATTTATGGAACGGTGGAGGATTCTCCAGTTGAAGGCAGACCGCTGCGATCAATTGCGTTTTTTTTTTTTTTTTGCCTTTTGTTTCGTCAGGGGTTCCATAAAAACCAAACACGCCAAGTGGGAATTGTCAAACAAAAAATTCACACGGACGGAAATATATTTGATATATGTGTAAAAGCCAAAGGCGAGGCGCGGTAAATGCGAGGGCCTTGAATCCGACTTCAAATGGCCGCGAAACACATGAAAACGGGAAACCTTACAATTTATTGACGCCGCGTAACGGCCGCGAACAATCGATTATCCGTTCAGGTGCGAAGGAACGGCGGCGTCGGAGGCAGAGCGCCGCACGCCTTTCCAGACACTATTTCTGTCTCGGACGGCAACAATAATGAAAATAAATACGTGTATAGAGCACTTTCCGTCAGAGTTGTGACCCGGCCCATGTGGAGTTCACATCTCTGGTGAAACAGCCATCCGTGGCACGACTGTCCCGCGTGCCGCCCGTCTGGGATGAGTGGACGGGGCACGGGTGGCGTCCGGGCGGCGTCTCGGTGCCTCGCTCGAGGGAATTTCAGACGCCGACCCCGAAGGCCGCGAAAGAGCATTTTTCCCGCCGGTCCGGGGATTCAAACTAGCCTTCATTAAGTCCCATGCCACTTCCCCGGGCCCGAGGCTACGGCTTCCCACCACTAAATAAACATTCCAGGATATTAGCTCACCACTTAACAGCGAAACATATAAATCCAACCCGTTCACACACACACACACACACACACACACACGGTCAACACACAGAGACTCACAGCCTCTGAACTAAAGACACAATAATAGAATAGAAATAAACATCCAGGTCTGCCTCTGGGAACGCTGGACTCTGAAGACCCGGTTCATAGACTAATCTCTTCCCAGTCTAATACTCGAGAAAGATGTTCAGTGAATTGAAAGCGAGAGCGAGCGCCGCCGCTGGATCGGCCCGCGGGTCTGATCCCGGTCCCTCGCGTGAGTTCAAACCCGACGAGCCTCCGACGGGACGCGAGTCGGACTCAAAGGACCGCAAGGCAAATGAAAAGACCCCAATTAAAGCTCCAACTATTCTTCAAACAACCTGCAAAATAGGCAAAAAACCCACTAAATGACGCCGTTCCTGTAGTTTGCTGCGAAACAGAACGCCACGCATTCAATGCTAAACCAAAATGCTTTCGATGTGAGTTTTGACGAACCGCTTGACGGGGGATTTTCATGTGGTGCCGTTTGGAAAAACGGCACCACCTATTGGCTGAGACGCTCATCGATTGTTACGTCAATGTACACTGCTCAAAAAAATAAAGGGAACACTTAAAAAACACATCCCAGATCTAAATGAATGAAATATTCTTATGAAATACTTTGCTCTTTACACAGTTGAATGTGCCGACAACAAAATCACACCAAAATGATCAACGGAAATCAATTGTATCAACCCATGGAGGTCTGGATTAGGAATCACACTCCAAATTAAAGTGTAAAAACAAACTCCAGGCTGATCCAACTTTGATGTAATGTCCTTAAAACAAGTCCAAATGAATCTGTGTTGCTTCCTGAGTGGACACTATGATTTCACACAAGTGGGATTGACTTGGAGTTACATTGTGTTGTTCAAGTGTTCCCTTTATTTTTTTGAGCAGTATATTTCATTTTGGTGCCGAGAGGAGACGCATCTCCTCTGAGTTCACTGAAAATTGTACCTTCAAAACACAACAAACAAAGTTGTATTTGTGGCGTTTTAGTGAAAAGTAAACCAAAATGTCTACGACAAACCTCTTTCATAGAGGATTTAAACACCGCAAACTTTCTCCTAAACATTTCCGATGACCACTTTGGTTCAAATGTTGCAGGGCCTGTGGTCTCAGGGCGCGAGAGGGTAGATTAATGCAAGTGTGCACAACATTCACTGTTTTTCTGAAGATAATAGAAACGTCTTCTGGTTTAAATCAGCTCGGTATGATGTTTTCATAAAGAAATGACGCCGATCGCCTTTTGTCACTCAGGTCAATAGACTGCACGTGTCACGGCCCGAACAAACGGGTTCCCTCCCGAGGGGACGTTAGAAGAAGAGGACACTTCAGACTCTCTAATTGAATTTAGTCGAAAAGGTTAAACTCCTCTGTGTCGGCCCATGAGCTCTGACATTCTCCCGGTGATTGAATTGCCACTCGTTGGAGAGCCTGGGACAGATGCTTCGCAGCTGGGATGGGAGGTCTACACTTCCCTTCCTGGAGGGACGCGTTGGCGTCCGTCCCGGCCAACGCGTCGCGGTCGGCCCGACGCGGAGCTGGCCATTGTCGGCCGTCACCCAGATGGAGCTCCTGGAAAAGGTGATGAAATTCACAGACCTCCGGAGGACCTCAGCGGTCCAAACGCACCGACGTTCGTCTCCGTCACGCACAATGCGGCCATGATGAAGTTGATCTCCGTCACAGGTTGACGAGAGCTCATGTGAAATTGTTATACGTTACTGCTTAATTCCTCTTCCCTCAGCCGCAGGGAATCGTCAACTCTTTGTACCTAAGACCTTAAAACACTTGGTGGCCTTAACCTTGACAATTCATATTTTATTGTATTTCTTATTCTCCCTCCTTCCTACTATTATCTATTATTGTTATGTTTGTGCTTGAAACTCTGGCACAACAATTTCCTTCGGGATAAATAAAGTTGTTCTCATCTCATCTCTCATCTCATCTTGATCGGGCAACTGGACGTCATCATCAGCGTCACTCGCATGTTGCCGCCTTATTCACGCGTATGCGACGGCACCGCCGATGAATCGGAGCGGCTCGTAAAACAGAAAGAAACCGGGAAGCGGCCGTAGCTATTTCCCCCAAAGCGAGAAGCAAAATGAAACATTTCATCAATGCGCAAACGTAAGTATCAATAACGTAGACACGTACTGGAGCGGCGGGGCCGGGAATTCCCCCAAAAATGAAAACGAAAGAGCGTCCCGGCTCGATGTCACGAGCCGAGCGCAGGAAAGTCACGGCCACCTGTTTCCCTCTCCCTTCCGCGACAGGCTTGGCACAATGCAGGCTTGTTCACGGCAGATTAACACCAGGCCGCAGGAGGCGGCGGTGCCGGCCGAGCCGAGGGGAGGCGGGGGAGGCGGCCAGGAAACCCCGTTGAACGCAATTCACGGCATCCAGTGCATTTAAATCACACCATCCCCTCTTGCGGACGATTTCCCGCTTTGTCTGAAGAAACGCTCCGTCACGACTCTCCGGCGTTCCCGCCCGCACGGGTAACACGTTCTTACATCGCGGCGACGGCGCCCAGACGCGGCGACGGCCCGCACGCCGTGACATCGGGCAGTTTATTCCTCATTAATGAATCACCTAAACGGCACGGTGACTCTTTCCTCGGGAGTCCGTGTATTTGCGAGCTGTCGGCGCTGCTCTTGCTCCCGCAGCTGAGATATAGAGCGCTTTCCAAGCGTCACCTTTAAATCTGGTGTTTGTTTACGGCCTGTATCTCAAGTCTGGATCTATATTTCTACGCGGACTCGGTGTCATTATTAAGCCTCTCGGGTGTCCGTGACTCAGAGCTGAACCTGAGTCAGATAATGTCGAGCCAGAGGAGGTCATGTTTTCCTCCCAGTTCGACGTTAAGCCTCCCGGTTGTCGGAGAATCTGAATTGCACATGCGGTATTTCTTGTTTGACGGTGAGCGTATCACGCTAAAAGAGGAAAACATGGCTGAAAGTGTACAATGGCCAACATGACCGCGTTAGCGCTGATGACTTTAGCAGACTCGCACGCTAATCATGTTTGCGCTGAAGACTTTAACAGGCTCGTATGCTAACATTAGCTACCTCGGTTCGCCCCGCAACCGCTTTATTTATCTGACGCACCCTGCAATGAATCCTAGCCCGTTTCAATAGTTTATATACAGTTTTGTGTCGTTGTAAACAGAGAGGTTGAGCGACTCAGTTCTGGTCAGTCCGGTGACCCGGTAACCCGGTGACCCGCCGCAAAAATGTGGGTTTTACTTCACGCAAACGGAATAAATAAGATATATTATTTTATGAATTAACACAGTGCGAAAGGTTTAGTTTGTGTGTTTGTTTCTGTTTTGTTTGTGTTTTTAAAAACCGAGTTTATCTGCGCAAGGATGACATAGGTCACGTGACACATGAAACCCGGAAGCTCGCCTCCGGGATTCTCGCTAGTTGTTTGTTTATGCGTTTGTTTGTTTTTCAAGGCGATTATCGGACGTCATTCTTTGAAACCAGTGGTCGGAAATGAGACCAAAGAGGACAAAAAGACTTTCAAAACAAACAAAAAAAAGTTGCATTTAAAATAAGGGAGCCCGACTTGAAACATGCGTTGATCGCGACCGGCGCAGCGCCGCGGATCCCCGGTGAGTTGCGTTGTTGATGTTCTTTTCTTTGGTTTCCATGCAGGGTTTATCACCGTGTTTCCTGCCGCTTCTCACTAATAACTTTAAGGCCGGACAATGAAAACACTGTCTGACATGAAACCCGCTCGTGGAGGAAAAAAAAAAAAGAAAATAAAATGTAAAATGTTGGGGAGAAGTTATTAAAGGGATGGCAAAGCTAACGTAGAGAAGACTCTTGCACATATTATTGTTGTTGTTGTTGTTGTTGTTGTTGTTGTTGTTGTTGTTATAAACATATGCGTATATAAAATAAATAAAAGTGCAAATGTAAATATCGGTGTAGGCAGTCCCTGAGCAGCACTTGGGGTTTCAGCGTTTTGCTCGGAGACGCTTCAACAGGAGAGGTTTGGAATTGGAGCAGAGCCCCGGCGATCCCAATGTAAAAGGAAAATAAAATAATTCAAGTTTGAAGAATGTGGATACAAGCTTTTGTGTAAGTTCCTCTGGATGAATTCCTTTTTGATGGAAATGAATATTTCCTCTCCCTTTAACCGCCGCACTTGAAATCCTGGCAGTAAATTTAAAGCGGGGCATTTCG
Source organism: Fistularia commersonii (assembly GCF_037954325.1). Classification (NCBI taxonomy): domain Eukaryota; kingdom Metazoa; phylum Chordata; class Actinopteri; order Syngnathiformes; family Fistulariidae; genus Fistularia; species Fistularia commersonii. Next base: position 13,650,266 of record NC_141294.1, on the reverse strand, counting down.
TTTGTATCCAACATTATGCATGAAATTAAATTATTTGGAAATCGCACAGATGAGCAAACATGGCAAAAGCAGCTTTTATGGGGCTCGGAGTTCTGATGTTTCGCCGTCTCCGGTCTGCTGTATTTGCACCAATATGTGAGTCATGTATGCACGCAGATGTTTCCTACCGAGATTCACCCGTGATATAGTGTTTAGCGTGAAGTGCAATCGACTCCTCTGCATGCAGATGGAAGGGAGCGTTTACAGGGGCCTCATTTTGTCCTTCCTGCGTGCGGTGATAATGAGAAAACCCTCGCCTCCCCGGGGAAGCCAGTCGTGCGGATCGATTGTCGCTCGGGACGTATTTCCCGCATTGTATTTGTGTCTTAAATCCGCCCGACGACCAGTGAAATACAGCAGATGAAGCGGCAAAAAGCCCTTGCGCAGTTCTTTCCATGATACGATCAAAGTGATAATGTGCCTTCGGTGATAATTTACTTATTGCATGATGATGTGCTTGTTATTTAGGGTTTTCTGGTTTGGGGGGTTTTCACGTCAATCTAAATGTTTTTCAAGCATTCCTAAAGAGTCAGGTTATTCTGCGGCGGCGGCGATGATGTTTCACTATTTTGCTTCCCTTATGATTATGTCCTGAGTTAACACATATCATCTTCCACGTGGTATAGATCACAAGGCGAAGCCCAGTTGTTGGTGGACTCGAGCCACAAATGGCAACATTTTAGGAGAACCGAGCTGGAACTCATAATGGTCTTTTGGCGTGGGCTCGCAGAAGAAATCACACGTCTTACGAGCCCTCGGGGTGTCATTTCACCCGGCGGTGCATCCCGGCAGCGCTTACAAACGCGTCCCGTCCGACCGTTCGGAGAGCGGCGGACCGCTTTTTACGGGCTTTGGATCGGACTGCGTGAGGAAGGCGGGCGAGTCGAGGTGCCTGGTCGCGGCGATCAAAGAGCGGAGGCGGCGTCCGAGGGGCGCCGAAGAGCGCCGCCGGTGAGTTTCTGGCAAAACGGGAGAGGCCGAGTTTGCCCGTCTCGTTTCCTGAGCGCAGAGGCTTCCACCCCGCTCGGGTCAGCGTGGATCCTCAGTATCAGCCAGGTGGATCGGCAGCTGAGATAAAGGTGTTTCTCAGGCCCGGCGCTCTTTGAACACAGCAGGGCCGCTCCCCGAGCTCTCTTATCTCATTAAATTTGAAAAGGCATATTAATCCCAGAAAGGCTAAGATAACAGCGTGGATGACACCGGTCAGGGAGACTGACGCTAATAGAAACGTTATCTCTGCCGGGTCATCCGTGATTTATCTCACTCGACAAGAGACAAAGATCCGCTCCGGAGAGGAAGAAGTTTTTTGTTTTTTTTTTTTTTCTTCCTCCGTCGCGTCCGTCGGCTCGGCTTGATTCTGGAGGGAGGAAAAAAAAAAAGAAGAAGAAGAAAAACACATACCTTGACATCAGAGACTGTAACACGCTTCAAAGTGCTCGCTGAAGTCCATTTTTATACTTTAAATGCAGTCTGAGATGCACTAAGGTTGTGAGATTTATGATTTAATGTGAAATGACAGGCACACAAACCATCAAAGACGGACGCTTTGGCTCGGGCCGGGCCTATACATCACGAGCCGCAAGGAATCCAGCAGACGCCGACGGCACACTCATCTGACATCGGGGTGTTTTTTTCTTCTTCTCTTTCCTCCTTTTCTTTTTGAGAGGTGCACTTTTTCACACCGGGACACAAAAACCCTCTCCCTGTTTTGGCTGCCAGGACTGCACTGTCCTACACTTTGAGCGCACGGAAAGAAAAACACCACGTCGTACCGCTAGATGCCAGATTCCTACAAATCTTGACATGCACGCAGGAAAGCTGGAAAATTTCCTTCGCCGCTCTCGCCGTCTGTCATCTTCTACTTTGGTGGGCAGGATTTAGTCGGCTTCCTCATTTATCTCAACTTATGAGGAACATTAGCATAGCACACATTAGCGATGGTGCCACGTCCGGCAGAAACACGCTCCGGTCGGCGGACGCGGCCGACACCGTGGATGCGTCGCAGGCCGTCGCAAGATAATCAAGATGGCGTTTATTCGACGAGTGTTCTCTTGCAGTGTAAACTTCTATTCAAGCCGAAAGCCCTGCGAGTTAACATTTAACATTTTCGTTAAACGTTTAATGGCGCCGCCGGCCGTCCATTATGTGTCGGCCGGGCCGAGCCACCAGTGTCGTCGTGTCTTGGGATTAAGACGCCACATTGACGACAAGTAACTCGCGGAGGTTTAGACCACCTGCCGCGCCGCCTCACGTCCCTCGGACAAACCGCACGGATGGCGGCCGCAGAGCAACTGGCATGTGTGTTCACACGCCCGCCGTGCATGTGTACTATAACCAGAACCGGATTGGGAGGTGGGGCGTCTGGGGTGTGTTTCTGTGAGAAGCGGCTCAGCGGTATACGATACAATAAAAAATGGGTAGACTTCTGCTTTTAATCATCCAGGTTGTGGGATCCACAGATCAAGTGCAGCAGAGATTTCCTCTGTTTGCATTGGGTTAAGCTCCTGTCTACTTAAATGACAATAAAATGATTTCATCTTATTGCTCCTCGAGGCTTTCAAAATGTTATTCGATCGCACAGATCGGGATAGATAATCAGGTCATCTCGCAGGGAGCGCCACTCGAGAAAGAAAACACCCCGTGTTTTATGTCCCTTCTTCGCTGTACATTTATCAGGAAAGGTATTTTTAGACCCGCCGCCTCATGTTGCCAACATCTTATTTGGCATCGCGCGATTAGGCCACGATTAATCATTGCGCCGCAACTGCGTCCGGCCTCGCCAGTGCGGCCGTGGCGCCGGCGCGGGAGATGAAGACGATCTTCCGTACCGGCAGGCAGCAGCAGCGGCACAGATAGAAAACAAATAGCGTCAGAAAGGGGTGTCATTCATTTACCCCGATTTCACAGGATGGCCGCGCTCCACAGAAACCATCCAGTATATCTGTATATCAGTATATCAGTATATCAGTATATCAGTATATCTGTAGCCGACGACGATTCGTCCTCCGCTAACGAATGACAAGCTGCCGTAGAGGAGGGTCTCCGTTGGAGAGACTCCCCCCTCCGTTGGGGTTTCAACATAAGCGGGGATATTTTGTCTGAATAAACATTTAAAACTATAATGACAAGGTGAAAAAGTACTATTTGGTTGGAATAAACCTGTAAAACAGTAATGACAGGGGGAAAGTAGTATTCGGGGGCGGCGTAAACCTTTAAAACTGTTGCAAGGGGGAAAGCGGGATCATTTTTCCCGTTAGTAACCGCTCCCTTTAATTACCTGTGTTTTCTCTCGCCGTCCTCCCGGGGCCGACGGCGAGCCGGCCCGGGGAACCAACCGTCAGTCGTCCGTCGTCGTCTTGGCCGGCCGGCGTTTCAGTCCCGAGGCCCTGGGAGGCCGAGGAGGAGGGGAGGTGCTTTTCTGACGGAAACACTGCCGGACACGTTTCGCTTGTGATCGGCGATTCCGAGAATTTGGGTTCGTGGATCGCGAGCGGCGGCGAGGAAATATTTCTGCTTCTAAGCCTTTCTGCCCGGTCGCCATCGGAATGCCTGCCGTTCCACTTTTAATGTAAACACATGTTTCAAAGTTGTTTTTATCATGCTTGTCATCACCGAATGCCAGATAAGTCCATGTGCACCGTTTCAGTGGTCAGAACGCTGACCGGAGGTTGATCTGTTCTACCACCGCCTCACTCGTTCACTCGTCATCTCCTCGTTCTCTTATCTGTCTTTATCCTTGTTGTTTTCATCCTTTTTATTGGCGCTTTTATTTTCTCATCCTGTTTATCTACTTTATCCTTCTTGTTGTCATTCTGCTCTCTATTTTCTATCCTTGATGTCATTTTGTTATCTATTTTTTATCCTTGTTATTGTCCTTGTCCTTTTAATGGCCTCTTATTTATATTCATATTCATTGATATTGTGATGGTTGCGCTGCTGTGACAAACTAATTTTCCCTATGGGGATCAATAAAGTATTCTTATCTTATCTTATCTTATCTTGTGACACAATTATGTTATTTTAAGCTTAACCTGCAGTTCCAAAATTTTAGTGCAAGACTTTTTCCTGTTTTTTGAATTGTACAACAGTACTGGATTCGAGGCCCGTATACTTGAACCACTATTCTGGAGAGTTTTCAAATCAACTGAAATTAAATAGGTATAAAAATTTGCCAAAGAAATGAATTCAGTTCCATATTACAACAAGAAGTTCAAACGCACCGTGAAACCATGTGTACTCTCAAAGAACCTGCCGCGCATCAGTTTCACCTGCTAAAACAAATCTTTCAGTCTCCAAAAGGGTGCAGTATTAAAGTTGTAAATGAGCTGAATAGCATGGCTTTAACATATGAAGTCACTTGGACACATGAGGTGTCCATCCTTGGAGGCTCATGATGCTAACACTGAGCCACGGCGTGAGCGACAGGAGGCCAAGCGTCCTCTCGCGTGGATGCGTCTGCTGTAGAACGGCAGGTATCAAGCGGTGAATTGAGACATTTGCCCTCGGCTTCTGGCTGGAGGTGTTTGTCCTCCGCACAGTCAGGTTTCTGGTCCGTCAATCGGCAGCGTCCGGATGAAGCGCCCGGTTGTTCAGCTCGTATACGAGCCGCAGGTTCTGTCCGAATCTTGTTTTACGTAAAGGACAAATCACGAGTCGCGTTCCGTTCAAAGACGCCGCGGAAGAAAAACGAGGCTTCGGCCGGCCTCCTTTTTGACGCTAACCTTACTATCGCCTTCATAACTCTCGTTTCCCAGGATTACTCCAGAAATGCGCTCGGAAAGCGGAGCCAAGCATCCTCGTCTGGCCTCCGTCTGCTTTCTGCTTTTCCTTTCAACGGCTTTGTTTGCAAGAGAGTTTCGGTCACGAAACGACACGCCGTCATTTGTAATCGGGAGTCTTGTGGCACCAACAAGCTGACGACGTGTCGACAGCTCACATTAAATGTCCATCAAAATAGCTTGTTTATTTAAACGGCGCCACACAATATACCCATTGGTGCAAACTAACCCTCTTTCAAAATCTCTTTGCTGAAATCACTGACAAATAATGGACCTGTTTTATGATGCAGCTGCACCAGATTATTTTTTCTTCCGCAGGTACTTATTGGATAAAGGAAACCAGTTTATTGGCTAACGATCGACTCCGGAGACGGTGCCCGGTTGGATCGGCGCGTTCGGGATAGATTTGTATACGTCGATCAATCACGCTTTCGCCGCCGACAGCTGACGAGCCCGTAAAAGGGCAATAAAAGCAAATATTGATTCTTGAATGACATGAAAACAGAACCGAAACAGACCGCAGACCACAATATGTGACATTTCTATTGTACGAGAGTTTGGGTTAATGTCAGTCATATTACGGTGTAATGATGGTGAAAATTACAAATGGCCGAGCCAAAGTCCCACTTTATTTAGAGAGGAAAAAAAGCTCTTGCAATAACACCGTAAATGACTTGAACATTCAAGAATGCAAATCGGCCAGAAAGAGCCGGTAATGACCGTATAGAATATCTCTAGAGTTCTCCTGAGAACATTGGCTTTTCTGGATTTCCCGTGATTGCGTGTCGCATCGGCTTCATCGAAGACGCAGCCCGTTTTATTCACTCATTTATTTGTTTGTTTATTTGCCTGGTCTTCTCCCCGAGTGGCGGCGACAGATCGATGAAGTGATCCACGAGGAAAGCTACAAGCGTTTGATCCGCCAGGGTTTCGGTGAATATTCCTGGCGATCCTTGCGGTGATTACGGCTATCAAGCCGAGGCAGTTAAACTCCTACGCTTTGGGCAGCGACTCCGGTCCAAGTTGGACGGGGCTTTCCGCTATTTTCCCACCGAGGACCAAAGGGCTCCGGCTTGGACGAGCCGCCTCCCGCCGGGTCGCTGCGCCTCGGAATCGGCTGCAAGAACTTTCCAGAACCTGGCGGAGGTGACGGCACGGGCGAGGCCGGCAGAAGAAGGAGAGGCCGTCCCGATGCCTTCCGCGAGCCCCCCCCCCCCCCCTCCGGCCGCCCTCGGAGACGGAGTCGGGGAAAAACACCCACGCGGCTTTCACAGCCGTTAAAAAGAGAGCAGATGGTTCCTGGTGCGACCCCGGTACCCCAGACCTCCACGGCCCATAAAACATCAGGAGAACCCACCCATGGATGCCACCAGGAGTCCATCAAGTGAAAAGCCGCTTGGCCGCCCTGCAACTGGGCCTGCTTTTTCCCTGCCGGATCCATTTTTCTCAGCCTCCTTATCTTCCCGGGGGTTCGTGGAGGCGGTTCGCGTCGCGTCGCCATCACCTCATCGGTCTGTCGTGCGGAGGAAAAGCGGCGGGTCAAAGGTCACCGTTTAACGGTCCGTTTATGTTCCGACCCTCCTCCCCGGTCTCCGGCTCTGGGCAGCGACCGGCGCGACGCAATGAAGAATACCAGAATACCAGTCTCTGACATGAGTTTCCTCCGCAGGGCGTCCGGCCTCAGCCTTCACATCCACGTCCACGTCGTCCTCCTCCTCCTCCTCCTCCTCCTCCTCCTCCTCCCCGCAGTGTCAGAAAGGATAGCCGCCAGCCGCCAGAGGCCTTCCAGGTACGTCCGAGCTGTCCGAGTCGGAACACACCGGAGAGATGACGTATCCGTCTGGACGGGGAAACCTCGGGCTCCCTGTGAAGGGCGGCTTCGTCGCCATGGCGACGGGGACGCCGGAATACTCGGGTTCGCTTGGCCGGCGGCGGCGCCTGTCCACGAATAGCTGCCGGAAAAAGATGGAGCGCGGTTATCAAAGCGGAGCGATGACGCCGATTATCGATAATGAAGAAAGAATTGTTTTATCTTCACGAGCCTGTCCGTAATCTGACCTGTGTCTTTATGGATGGCGAAACATTTGACATCCCGAAGGATATCAGATGATGAGAAATAAGAGTGATTCATTTCTTAAAGACTCTCCGATGCGCAGCGAGCCAGAGGTGATTATCAACGGCAAATTAGAATACGAGCGGACGTCGAGGTGGAAACGTGCGCTTCTTGAGATAAGAACGACTCCGAGGCCCGAACCTTTAATACTTAGTTACTCCTCTTGATTATTGACGACGCAATCGATCCGATGACGTCAAAGGCAACCTTTGATGACTCGCATCCCGCAGGACGCCGGAGACGACTTTCTTTGAGTCGATTCTCATCCGGAGGCGCCGTCTGTTTTAACGGGATTGTCGGTGAGTCGGCGCTCTGGACGGGCGAGCCGGAGCGGCCATCACGAAGGCGTCCTGCGATGGTCTTAATCCCGATCCACGTTTTAAAGGCCGGCGTGCCGAGTGACCCTTAAACTCAGGGCAGTGCATTTACAAGAACCTGCCGCGTCCCAAAGATGAATATTTCCGAAGGCGGCAGTCCGTCACCGACAGGAAGTCGGCCCAGGAATGTGATGATGCACGCGGTGATTTTATGGAGACCGAATAGCGACGTCTCAGCCTCGTCCCTGATATGCGTCCCAGCCTCGATGCCAGCAGGCTACTTTCACTCACCTCTGAGCATGAAGTCATTCCTCTCAGGGTCTGGCAGGCTTTTTACGGCCCCATGTGTGTTTTCCTGTTGATCTCCACGCAGTAGAAACAAAGCAATTGAAATTCCTCTGCAAACTCATCATGACTTTCCTCCGTTGCGCATTTTTGCAAGCTTGCCAAATGCCAATTTTATTACTTGCGTCTTTTTTTCTGTCTTGTTCTGGTTTCTTTTAAGAGCCCCGCACGGCGACGCCAGAGTAACATGAGTGTGTTACTGAAATATGTTTTCTTCTGTCGTCCTCTCTTGGTTACACCTTTGAAAATGTTTGTTTGCTTTTACGACCGGCTCTGTTTGCAGCTGGCGAGGGGCAGCGCGGATGGATTCGGGCCCCGTTATTTCTTTTCCTGCCTCGGTAACGGCTCAGACGCGGGGGCCCGGAGCCCGAGAGGGGCGGAATCTACTTAAGAAAGAGCCAGGGTCTAATTTAGCTGAAATACTTCCTAATGCCAAGTAACTCTACACCTTTGTGAAAATATGTTAGTAGCTCTTGTGACAGCGCCATGAAAACGCTGGGCTTTTCTTTTCCTCGCGCCGCACAAGATATGGAAGGAGCGCCGACAATCGCCCGCAGCGACTTCCGCTGTCGTTCATTAACGCTCTCTTTAGCGCCGTTCCTGCGGAGCAACGTAAAACCGGCGTTGCGTGTATAGCATATCAAGCCGGTCTTAGGGACTAAGCTTGCTGTGAAATTGCTTAAGCTGGGTTTGAAAGTATCTGCGCAAGTCATATATCAGCGGCTCGCAGCTCACCTTATCTCGACTGGCCTGACGCTGCCACAATAAGCCTTGCTTGCTCACATCAAAGAAATGTTTTGAAAGCCCCCTAAGCTCCCTTTAAGGGGCGACACGGAGCCCCGAAGTAAAGAGCCGGGTTACAGGAACCGCTGTGGGAAAAGCGAGCCGGGCTAATGATTTAGACCGTCCGTCCGTTCGGGAGGTTCGGGCCACAATCATCAAGGGTGTTATTGGCGAATCGAGATGCGAAGGAAAGCCTCGGCGGCGCTCGCGTGTAACCACCTCATGCTTCAATGATCGGCAGGACGCGGACATTTAAAGGTAAATTAACTTTATTTAAAAAAAGAAAGAAAAAAAAAGAAGAAGTATACCACACAAGGCAAAGAAAAAGAAGAAATGCAAATCGCCATGAAAAGGACCTCGGGACCCCCTCGGCCCCCCCGCCGACAGCGCGGGGGTTCTCGTTACAACCCGATCAAAAGACGAAGAGAACAAGACTCACATTGTTCCGATTGCGTCGACTTACATTGAAACATTAAAACGGGACGGTCTGAATGTACAGCAGAAGACGGACGGCTCTGACTTTGACGGGGATCCAAACACCGAACCTCACTACCGGTTTAACACGCGGCCGACGGCACAAATGAAACGGGAAGGTTCACGGCTACCCAATACATCTGACCCACCACTCCAAGACGGACTATACATGTTGCAACGGGCACTTCCAGGGGAAAGTAGGCTCGCGTAAAAAAAAAGAAAAAAATAATTTAAAAACAAAGAAGCGAGGTCCCGTCCGGGGTTTTTAATTGACTATTTTTAAATTTTTTTTTTTTATTTTTTTTTTTTTAATTTTTTTTTTTTTTTTTGAAGTTACATCAAACCTGCATGTCGAGGTAAGCATGCCACGAGGGAATACAAAGGAAGTGATCTCCCATATATAGGAGTCCCTTAACCATATTCCCACTCACTTTGTAATTCGCCTTGACAGTAAATCAATTCTCAAGCCTGGCCCCTCGGACTCTTCCAACCCGAGGTCCTCCTCTCTTAACATTCCTGCACACATGAATCACCCCAACTCCTGGCTTCTAGAAGGCATTTCCTGCCCGGCCCTCTCTCTCCTCTCTCTCTCTGTCTGACTCCTCTGCTGAAAGCTGGGCAGGAACCCAGCCGAGCTTTGATTTTAGACCCAGTGGGAGAGAGGGAGGAGAGCCGGGCTAACAGAGGGCCCCGGCTCTGGGGCCGCTCCGCCAGAGAGACATGGAGATGTGTTGGGAGGTGCCTGTACACCCAAGCGGGGATTTAGTGCTTTATCCTTCAAATTGCAATATGAGCGGTGGACCGTATTCCAATGGCAATAGCTCTCCCGGCGCAAAAGTCTGCCCCAGAGGAGCGTCCTCTGTTCGGATTTAAGAATACGCGCTCGCAGATGTTCGTTATTTCAGTCCGGAGACCACTTAGCCAGAAACGTCACGGGTTTTCGAGAACAAACGCAGAACGCGCGGTATCGTCGTCGGGTTTTTTTTTTTTCGACTCCTTTCGATTCGCGATGATTTCCGACCGCGACCGCAGATTTTTCCGGCGAGAACGTATACGGGGGGGAGCGAAAGTCGTCTCTCTGAAACTGTACACCTGTCCAAACGCCCTCCAGAAATCACCAGTAATGCTAAATCCACAGTAAATGTACGTCGGCCGTGTACATCAATATTTTTTTCTCAGTTGAGCGGACCGGAGACGACCAAAGCAGCTCTTAAAAAGACGTTCCTACGGCAATTTGTCATTGCGTTATTTACACCAAAAAATGTAAGGTACATATTTTACAGAGATCACTACACAAGGATCACTAGCAGAGTCTTGAGAGTGAGGGATGAGCGAGGCTGCGGCGACCCGGACGGGCCGTCTGCGGTGACGGGGACAGCAGGCCTACAGTGCAACGGCTGCTCTTTGTATCTGTGTGTGTGTGTGTGTGTGTGTGTGCGCGTGTGTGTGTGTGTGTGTACATAAACTACAAGAATGTAGATGCACATATTTGTCGAGACTTGTTTATCTGCGAATGTCGGAGTGTGTGATCTCGTCCTCTCGCCCTCTCAGATCACGGCTCTTATCACCAGTCTCCCTTTGACCTGGTGAAGGTAGGTGCTCTGCTCTGCCTCCAAACTCTGACCGGTCAGGGCCTCGTCCTCGCTATCCACGGGCTCCTCCTTGACCTTGATGACCCCGTAGCGGCCGTCGGGGAGCTCGCCGCTCGAGCCGCCGCCGCCGCCTCCGAGCGTGTGCTTCCGGATGACTCCTCCAGGGGGCGGCCTGTCCTCCTGCATGCTCTCGGCGGGCTCTCGGTGCTGGAGCTCCTCCTGCTCCTCCTCGGACTCCTGCAGGTGTGCGCTGGGCTGACGCAACTGCTCGATGGACTTGGACAACAGCTGCGAAATAGATTTAAAATAAAAATAGCCACTTTATTTATACAGCTCCATTCATGCATTAAATGCAGCTGGGGGGCGGGGGAGGGGGGAGGGGGGGACGCCGGGACCTTCCAAAACAAACAATGGCGAAAAAAAACAACACTTTGCACACAGAAAGCGCCGGCTCGCGGAAGTAGATCTGTCATTTTTGTTTTTTGGTTGTTTTTTTTTAAAGTGACGAATCGTCCCCGTGCGTCGCAACCGGGCATCGTCTGGAATTGTACTTTTTATCGGAACTCATCGGCGGCGCTCGTTCTGGGACGACACCGGGGTTTTTTCCCCGGTCTGACGAGCAGATCTGAAGTCAGAAAAGGGAGGTTTTGTGCGACGAAGAGGCTGGTTTAGAACGAGCGAGACGGAGCGACGCGGCAGGGAAAGCAGCGACGTCCTCTCCCTGTTCCAACACTTTGTGAAAAGTCGGCCCGGGAGTTTTCTCATCCGCCGCCTCTGGCCCGTCGGTGAACGCGAACCTGCGAGTAATGAAAGCATGAATCAAATTCTCCGCCTCGCGCGTTTGTTAAGCCCGCTCTTCCCGTGGCTAAATTTATCAGACGGAGGAATGCTGTCCCGCTCATTTTCCTAATAAGGGCTTCAAAGCTTTAATTTGATTCCCAAACGATATTGAGACCTTTAGCTTTGGGCTTAGCGTGCGGAGCCAAGTTACCTTGCCTATTAATAAACGTCTCCCCCCCGCACCCGAGCCCCCACCGCCGAGTTTTAAAGGGCCGCCGTTCCTCCGTTATTCTACCGAGAGAATAACGGACGGCGGCGTCCTCTGAAATGTATAATCACGTGTCGTTTGTGTAGCCGCGGCGATCGGAAAGCGATGCTTATGATTCTATATATGAGTCGAGGACATCCCGTAGCCGCCGATTATGCCGGAGAGCATCGTGCTGCCCTTCTCGTACGCCGCAAATTACAAGCGGACGGATACAAATTAAAAGGAAGCGGCGGGATTTATTGCTCTCTTACAAAAACAGTGACCCGTCAGAGCAAATATGCGGCGACTCCGAGGCGAAACGTGCGCGGCGAAGGCGGAAGAAATCACCACGAAATTTACGGCGTCGCACAGGAGCAGGAGAAGGACACGACCCGGCCTCTCAGACCCACGTCATCCTAAAGCGGGCTCTTGTCGTGTCCGGAGGCCGTGTTGTCCGTGTTGCCCGCGGGCAAATAAGAAACCGGAGCAAAAGTGACGCAATCTCACACGGGAGCGCGGCGCGGTGAAAGGCCACAGTCGAAGCCGGGGCCTTCGGTGCACATATTTTCTTATTTGTCTTGCCCTTCTGCGGTCGCATCAGTAATGTGCTGCCTCATCGGTAATATGATCGCATAATAATTGTGCTGTTCGGCGCTTTATTTTCCTGCATGCAGTTGGTTTTGATGCACGCGTGCAACGCCGCTTTGCTCAAGCATGTTTTAGTGTCAATAATTTAACTCCCGGGTTATTACGTCGGAGCGGTGGCGTCAGAAAAGGTGCCCGTTATTTTACGGGCTCCCTAATGAGGATTTCTGACGGAGCCAGAATCCGCTAATGGCACCGGACTCTATACGTTTTAACAACATCGGGTATTGTTATATAATATAGCGCAAATTCTCCACGCCGCTTTACAAGAGAGCCTGAAATTAAGTGTCTCTGAAACCATAAAATATGATTATCAGAAGCGAGGTAATCATCTATAAACCTCGCATTTCGGAGGGCTAATGGAGAAAACAGGGCGATTTTAGCTGCAAAAAACTTTGGTCGCCAAAACCGGCCCGTATAAATTCCATGCAGGTTGATGTTTCCCTCTCGCATTTCCCTGCTGAATCACGACCGGCGCGATGCCGACCAGCAACAGGATGAATCTGATCCGAACATATTTAGCGTCTGCAAGAATGTCGGCTGTTAATAGATAGATAGGTATATATATATATATATATATATATATATATATATATATATATACACACCCCTCCCCCCCAGCGCCAGCTAAAGGAATTAGCCTCTTTAGCGTGGCATTAGTAAATGCTGTTCATGTCTTCCTCAAAGCCCTAAGCTCTTGTGAATTTCGGTGCGTGCCCCCTGCTGCTGCAGACACTGAAGGGTGGGTTTGTGTTTTTGTTTTTCTGTTTTTTTCGACAATAAAAACCTCAGCCGAGCCTCCGCTCGGAAATTAATTAGGGCAATGGTCCGCAGATCCCTGTCAATGAACACCGATGGCTCATCCGCGATTAGTGGCCATTTATAACCTCCGCTTAAAGTGGCTTTACTTGTGATCTCATTGGGCCGAGCGATCAGAGCGCCGCTTGTTCACGCACGTCTGGACAATATGTCGCCCCGGCGCCCGGGCTCCTTCAAATCACAGCGGCCGGACGTTTAAGGGCGATACGATTTTGTCCCGCAGCTTCCGACTTCGGGCGGAAATGCTCGGCGAGCGTAGCGTTTCCCGCGGCGCTTTGCGTTTTTTTTTTCCCCGGGTCGCTCTGAGGTTCCCGTGGCTGTTTCGGGGCCCGGCGTCGGGACACATCAGTACGGGAGCTCACACAATGCCGCCTTTCACAGCGTCCGCCACCTCACACACGTCCCTCACCAGAATAATTACACTCTGTGTATAGCGAGGTCACCTCGGCCAGCTCGCAGAAACACAAATATTGCCACAGAGGAACAAAATGTATTCTGGGCACTTTTTCCTTCATTTGAACTTAGCTGAATTGAATTTCACAGCGTTAGCATGTGAACAGCACTGATGCTTTAAGCTATGATAACAGAATTAGTGCAGGGGAAGCATTTCTTCCCCATTTGAAGTCGGGCAGAAGTTTTCGCTTCGCAGAAATAACACCGGGATTCCAGGGAAGAGCGGACGACGGCCCGGGCCCGTAAACTTGAGCTACCGCCGATGCTTTTACAAAAGGTTAAAAATAGATCCGCGTTTGTGTGCTTAACATGATTAAATCGGACTCCCGGCGGCGGAACGAGGCCTCGCGAGACCGGCTCGGGAACGAGAGAACGCGGCAAAAAGCAATCTGAAAGTCAAACTCCTCCCCGGTGAATTGAATATCGATGAAGGGCACAATACCTTATTTATATGGACCTGCTGCTGGTACTGTTTCTGTTTCTCCAGGAAGTGCTGGTGCTGCTGCTGGATGACCAGTTGAGCCAGCGTGTTCTGAGGCAGCGGCGCCGACTGGGTCCTGTTCAAGGGCCGGTGTTTGGGTAGTTTGGGGCGACCGCTGGACGGGCGGTCCTTCATAGCCAGGGGGGACTGGGGGTGTGAAGACACGGAGCCTGGGCGAAACCGAAAAAAAAAAACCCCGAGGCATTAGGTTCCCTCTAGAACGGGCTCGCGGCAGAAGGACGAAAAATCGGAGCCTGAAAAATCAAAAACGGCTCGGCCGTCGCGGCCCGTCGGCAACCCGAGCTCGGCGTCCGGACGAGGCCGCGGTCGTCCGGCAGGCTTACCGGAGGAGAGCATCTTCTGCTGCCTCATCTGCTCCTTCTGGAGGAGGTGCTGGAGGAGAGCCTGGTGACTGGGGCTCACCTTGGACTCCAGGCCCGTCTGGAGGGGCACCGGGCCCAGGAGCTGCCCGGGGAGGCCGTGCTTAATCTCCGTCGATCTGTCTTTCAGCCCCATGGCCGCCTGCCGGGAGAAGACAGAAAGGACGACGTCATTCCCGGCCGCCCGCGGCCGAACCCACGGCGGCTCGGGCGAAACCGCGGTCGCTTGGCCGGAACCGGCCGGTCCGCCTTGTTACCGCTGCTCTCGGGACTTAAAAATAGAAACGCTCTCACGGAGGCCAATAACAAAAGGCCTCTGTGGAATGTGTCAGCGCTAAAAGATGATATATCAGGTGCTGCCTTATCAAGGCGCTCCGGCGGACTTGGACTTTTTAAAAGCGGTGATAAATGAGGTAATAGAGGATGATAACAGCATGCCTGGCACAAGACACTGCGGAACAATATTTATCTAAGGGCGATAAAATCACCGGGGGCCACAGGTCGCGACCCGCGGTCGCGCCGAGAATCCGCACGGCCACCGACGCCGGGTTTCCCGCCGAGTTTGGAAAACCCGGCGTCTCCCGAGCCGTGCGTTAAGTCGCTCAGAGGGCGAGTCGTCCAGACGGTCACTCACGCTGATGGGCGAGGATGCGGCCGAAAGCCCCAGAGAGATGTTTGGTAAGGACGGAGACGTGTATAAACTCAGCACTGACACGGAGCCCTCGGGTCGGAACAGCCTGGGCTGCGAAGGCCATCTCTAAATCAAACACAGGGGAGGAGAAAAAACAGGGAGATTTAAGAGGCGGTGACACGTTCTGTAATCCCGCCGTGGACGATTTCAGGAGGCTCATATCTGTTGACGCCGGACGACGAAACGCAGGCGCCGCGGCCCGAAACCCAAAGCGGGACGAGCGTTCGCGACGACGGAGGGGAGGGAGGCGGCGAGCGTCTCCAGGAAAGGACGGCGGCCGGCGCCCCGGGCCGCCCGCTCTACGTTTTTCCCAATAAAACACGAGCGAAGCCTCTGAATCCCCGGCCTCCCCCCGGGGCCCTCGGTCCCCGGTTGGCCCGGAGCCCGTTCCTCAGGCTACGCTCTCAGAGGACATCGGCACCGGGGCACACTTCCTGTACCCAGCAGAGCGGCGGACCAGCATGTGGTTTTGGAACTGCCTTGTTTATCCTTCCAACCCCTACCGGCGCTCGGTGACCTGCGTGTGGATATCCGGCCCGTATTTGACCCGAGGGACCCGTTCCCTCTGAAAAAGGATACCTAATGTAACGGTGCATAAACAGGCGTTGCTTTCGCAAGAGGCATGAGGTCCCCGGGCAGCGGAGCGGCCCGCCGACGGCTTTCATGAGAGCCTCGGCCCGGCCCGATACAATAGCGATCCCGCGTGTTTATGTTGTTAGCGTGCGGGTGTCTTTGGCTACCAGCGCCCGGGATATCAATTAGACTCGGCAGTTCATCCGTCTCCCCGAGCCCCGACCTTCGGCCCGATGTCGGGGCGTCTCTCCCCGCTCGCTGTCACTGGAGGTTCCTGGGAGAGTAAACAGCGATGGTTAGCAAAACACAGCTGTTCTGCGGAGATTGTTCGGGGATGTGTCATATCTGCCACCCTCCATAATGGTCTTCTTTGTGAGCCGGGTCCGAGGGGAGTTCTGCTCCATAACTCAACCTTGAATCTCTTGGAAAACACCTCAGAGCAACTCTGCGCGGGCGCCGGTCCAGGCCAATGACAGAGAGGCGGTGACAGGCCAACAGCAACCTCACCGCCCAACGGGGGATGTGTCCTTTTTTTTCCCCCCCGAACCGAACGCTGATCGCGCAGCACATCTGGATGAAAAATCTTTCGCCTATAACGAGCGCGCTCGTAAACCTCGGGTCTGCGAGCGGCTCCTGCGCTCGGACGCCCACGTGCGCGCCGTCGGTTGCCGGAATCCGGCGCGGGTCAGAGTGAGCCTCTGAAATGTCCACGCGGGCGGCGCGGGAAAGCCGGCGGACGATCGGCCGTAGGTTTCTTTAATCGCCGCTGCAAACAAAAGGGCAAACCTGCTTTTTGTTCCCACACATTAAATGATATGTTTGATGCGGTTAAAAGCTCTTCGCTGGACTTGTTTCGGTAAATAAATAGCGGTGCTGGATTCGAACACACGTACCTCAGTTTTTGTGGTAGTAGGCAAAGAGGAGGGTCCGTTTTCAGCCCCCAAGGCACTAGAGGCCCCTATGGGAGAGCTGGGGCCAGAGCCGGGGGCACTGTTAGTGGGCGTAGAGTCTACAGAACATCCAGGAGTTAGACTCAGAACGCACGCTCGCTCTCCACACAACACACACAAACACACACACACGACGACTCGGAATATCTCCCGCGGCCCCTCGCCGGTCCGACGTCCACGGCTCGCTAAATATAGCAGGATGTTCTGCACCGACCGCTTATCGGCCGGCGATCGCTTCCGCAATGCAGATAATCTGTCCGGCGAGCGGCGGCGAAACGGCGGCGCAGACGTTCGTCGGACGACGTGGGCCGGCGTAACCTTGACTCAGGAGCGGAATCGGCCGCGTGAACGAGCTCGTGGCTCAGTTTGCTCGGATGTCGGATTTAATTTCCCCATCACTATGAATGGAAACGCTATCCATCCTTCCAGACTCACGGTTTTCTCACGTTTTTACAGAAGAAATATCTACTATATGAAAAAAAAAAAAAACATAATAAAGGAGAATGTAAAGAAATAAAGTGCATTTATGAAGTGCATTTCCCCTGAAGACGAGACTAGATTAACTTACTGGCTCCACACCTAACGCTACAATGCTATGCTAAACGTAGCTTTGCTCCACTTTATGTTTAAACTCCATTTATGCCGCTCCTCTTTCTGAAACCATCCAAACGTCTCCAACCGGCTTTGAACGGCGTCACGTTCCCGCCGTCGGACGCACTGAATCCCGCCTTCTCACGGACGCTGCTCCCCATTTCATCTTCATCTGTTCACGGGCGAGTCCACGACACGCACGCCTCGCTCGTCTTTTTCCGTGGTCATGATTTTCTTCGGTCTAACCAGCTGAAACGCCGCTTTGCCACGTCGGCATCCAACGTCCACCCCGCTCGCTCCTAACTCAGATCTGAGCGCCGATCAAACAAAGCGAAAAACCGACTGAACGACGGGTCAGATTTGAGAAAACGACGCACTCGTAAGTCAAGGTTCCGCCGTCTGAGTTTCTACTTCGGCCCGTAGCCGCCGCGGTCCGACCAGGTTGTTTCTCGGCCACCGGACGAATGCTTTGGACGTTCGGTCGGCGCCGCAAGTCATCTGCCACGCGGCCAAACGTCCACGTGGCCGCTCCGCGTCGCCGGATGTTCACGTCAGCCGAGTTTCAATCTCGACGCGATGCTCGACGGGGTTCCCAATCATGATAAAACGTCAGCGCGGCTCAGGAGGAGATATTTGATCACTCCGAGGCGTCTCTATCGGCCGGGAAGCCGCTCACCCATCAGCTCCAGGGCCCTCTTCTTGTAAGGCGTCATGATGTTCCCCTCTCTCCTCTTCAGCATGGGGCTGCTCCTCCTCTCCGCCACTTTCTGTTTCAGCCTGGATCGTACCTTCAGGTTGGGCTCAGAGGCTGGAGGGAGAGAGGATGGGAAATCTCAATTCTTAGGATCGCGGCAAAATGACTCCATCGTCCGACGGAGTCAAACGGTATCCTGTTGTCCCCCAAGTGCGGTGAACACTGTTAAAGAAAATATCATCGTAAAATAAGAGAATATTAGAAGACGTTGAGAATTATTGTCACGCCTCAACAATTTCACTTGCCAGTTCAATTCTGAGCGAGTTTCTGATAAATGAAATGAGTCAGGATTGGGCCCTTTTCCACCTCATCTGGACCAAATTAGGTTGAGCAACACGCCGGCTCTAAGTGAAATACTCCGCTACCTGCCGCCCAAGTGACCACAGTCTGATACAGTAGCAACAGTTAAACTAACACAAAAACATGGCAGATGTTACAGCCCCCCCCCACTAGCACCCCCCCCACCCAGCCCCCTCCCTAATGCAAAACAGAATATACAGCTTCCGAACGCTCTCCGAAGTCGCCCTGAACCCGTCCAGACTTTGGGATCCCGGCCGTCGCCGCTGACAGGAGCGCTGACGTAACGCCGCTCACGTTAGACAGATTACCTTCAGCGGCCGCCGCCGCCGCCGCCGTTAATGATGGATTCGCAGGCTATTTGTCAACATTTGCATCCCGTTTCACTCCAGATCCCTGAATTATTTTCACAGCGGTGCTTAATCAGGTGGATTTAGCGAGCGGTAACGCAGCGCGCGCAACCGCCTCCTGCGCGCACGTCCGACGATTACCATCCCTTTTGAGTGTTTTACAGCGGCGGCGGCGGCGGCGCCCGCTTTGAAGAAGGAACACATTCGAGAGCGACGTCTTTCCCGACCCGCGGCGCTTCATCTCTCCCAAGCCGTTGGCGAGCGCCGGCGTTTCAAAGAGCAGCGAGGCGGCCGGATCAAACGGGAACGCCGTCACGCGGAAACACATCTGCGTGGGTCTCACGGCCGCCGGCCTCTCCTCCGGGCCGGTCGGCGTCACTCACGAGGTCGTTTCCGCCGCCGCCCGTCCTCCCGCCCCCTCCGACCCCAGAAATAATCTGATCTTTTAGCAAACGCGCGTCCAGAAAGGCGCGTTCGAGTGACGCAAACCTATTGTTACACAACAGACAACCCGTCTCAATTATTTAGCCGCGATCAATAATTGACGCGGGGCTTCCGCCATGTGTGGAAACACAGCTGCGCGTGGGGAAGCGGGGCTCCGAGCGGGAGTGTATTCTGCGGGGGGCGCCGAGACGGCCACGGCCACGGCCACGGCGGGGAGAGTGGGCCGGATGCTGCTATTTCTGGCTTTTGTCAAAAACAGCAAAAGTCTCTCCCCTAATGCACGGCGCAGACCTCTAATCCTGCGGGTGAGGGGATGAATGGAAGCCAGCGAGGGAAGAAGAAAGCAGGCAGGCAGGAGAGATAAATGGAGGGAAAACGCTGCCGGGAGTCGTATGAATCCGCTTCACGCCCCGCTGCCTTGATTGCTTTCTATTTTTACACCTCGCCGCCACCAAGCAACACATCCCAATTGGTCGCCACGGGAACGCCAGACAGGCGCATGGGAACAAACACTTTCTCGCTGGTCTCCATGGAAAAAAAAAAAAAAAAAAAAAAGCCCGTGCGGTGCAACAGGAGGCGAGGATGGCGGCAGAGAGGAGGAGAACACCTGGGTCCGGCCCGCTCAGCCTCCGCAGGAAGCGGGAGGCCGAAAATCAATCCCATCAAATGCGGAGTGGGTTGTTTCTTCTTTCTGACGGTAACCCCGCCGTGGCGAGGCGCGAGGCGCGAGGCGCGAGGTGCGAGGCGCGAGGCGTGCGTCGGCGTGCAGGAGATGCCGAGAAGGAGGGAATGATGCTCTCGCCCTCAGCCCGGTTCGACGCGTCATTAACTATTAACGCCGCCTAAAATCGGAGCCGCTTGTTTTTTAACGGCGCCCGAATTTCGACACGCTCCGCGGCTTTTCGGATTTACCTGCGAAAATCTGCCCCGCACCTGCCGAACGCACACTTTGGGTAAGTGGGTCAGCGCCGGCCAGGGCGCCGCTCTTCTTACCGATAAGCCGCGTCTATTCTTAAAACTGACTTATGGCGCCGGCGGCGGCTCCGGTTTTCTAGTACGCGGAAAACAAAGAGGTGCGCGGGTAAAAGGGTTAATCACGTGAAATGCCTTAAACTGCTTTTCCGGTGAGGGAAAGAAAGTCAAGGGCATGGCGGCGATCCTGTTATGAAGGATAATGTTGCTATTAAGAGGACACCTAATGGGAGCCCACATTTAGCTTTTCCTGTACTTAGTAGCTCATATTAGAAATAGTTGTCAGCAGGTTTTGGATTTGTGTGTTTATTCCAGATAGAGAGGTGCCGCCGTAATCCTGCTCCCGCGTGCGATAAGGCTGAATGAGTTTAAAATTCAAATTCACAACCACTGTTGGACGTGGTTTCCAAGTGTGCGGGAAATTCTTTTTGTATTTCGAGGAAAAACTAAAGTTTAGAATGAGAAGGAGACCGCTTTGTTTTCAAGCTATCGCCGCTTAAACAAACAGGGGCGGCGGTTCGGCCCGGCACCTGCCAATCAGCTATCGGTGACAGGCGGCGGCCCCGGGAACAACGCTACCTTTGTGCGTCCTGTCCGCCCCCCCCCACCACCACCACCACCACCTCGCGTGCCGCGATCTCAGAGGACTTTAATGAAGACAGACAGGAAGTGGGGGAGGAAGGCCTGAGCAGGAAATGACCACATACAGATTCAGGAATCCAAGGCGCAAGAAACACTTTTATCAGCTCGAGTGAAGGAAAGTCACGTCTGAGCGAGATGAGTTTTATCATCCGGTCATTTCCTTGTCGTCCGCGGCGAAAAAGCAGCGCTCTAAACAAACGCTCCCGTTGCAGAAAACTTCATTTAAATACACCTCGGAGCAGAAGCTCCACCGTCTCCCATGGATTTCCTTGCTATTTATTGCCACCAGACAATAGCTTGGGAATCATTGGTGTAATCCCTCTGAATGATGTGTGAATTGAATACACACGCACACACACACACACACACACACACACACACAGATGCGCACACATGACCTGTCGCCCAATCATCCAACAGCAATAACTGTTGTCCCGTGTAATGCGCAGGGACGCGGAGGGGAAAGGAACATAATGTCACTCGCTGACCTCATTGCAAAATTATGAGTTTTTAGCGGCGCTCGCTCGTGTGCTCGTGCAAAGCGAAGGGCAGGAATGATTCCTATTTATACAGCCCGTCCCGAAGGGCTCCTCCGGCTTTAAACCAACAAACCTGAGCCGCTTTTCTTTTTTTTTTCCTTTTTTTGTGGGAACCTGTGTCCTTTCAAAGAGGCTTCTAAAGCTCATAACTCAGGACAAACTCATCTGCTGGAATGCCTCCTTTTTGGAAGCTGGAGAGGGGAGCGCGGTTTATGATGGAAATGCAGAGACAAATGCGGTTTCTTGTTAAAAAAAAAAAAAAAAACGCCTCGGTATTTTCAGCACAAATAATGACCAACATAACCTTGGAGTGAAAACACAATTAGTTTGTGCTGATTCGTTAAACGGGATCGGTCCCAAATAAAAGGGAGGGTTCGTCGGCCCTCGGGAAGGTCTTGGGACGGAGGCCTGAAGGAGCGAGCCAAGGTCAGAGGTCGGCGCGAGTCTAACCGCCGTTATTAGCGGGTCATCGGCGGCCTCGGGAAAGACCGGCCCGCTCCGACACCCCTCTTCGCAACCCGAGAAACAAACTCATTGTCGGCGAGAAATGATGTGTCGCCTACATTTATAAGTGCATTTTAATATGCCAAGTGTGCGTGTGTGTGTGTGTGTGTGTGGAAATGAACCTACCTGTCTTCCTCAAGGGGAAGTCGTCCTTGCTTTCTATGGGCGACGGCAGCATGTAGTGGCAGGTGGGGGACGTGCCGCCCAGAGGTGGAGAGCTTTGGTCCAGGGATGTGTGGTGGGAGGACCTTTTGGGGCGAGAATCCCAGATTTAGGAGGGCGCCGTGTCCCGCCGTGTCCCGCCGTGTCCCGCCGTGTCCCGCCACGCTACGAGTCCTTACCAGAGCTTGGTGTGCTGGATGAAGGACTGTCCGGCCCCGGCGCCGACCCCGGCCCCGCCGTGGTCCTTCGCCGATTTGCTCAACAGAAACTCTTGGAGTTTCTGCTTGACCTCGGTGCTGGCCACGGCGCCTGCCAGACCAAGAGACGCAACGACACAGATTGGGGTTAACCTACGGCCGGACGTCCCGACGCCGACGTCTCCTCTCTTTGGCCGCCTCTGACGGTCTCTTTTCCCCGAGCGAAAACAATCCCGTCGGGTCGCGTGTGAGCGCGGCAGCCACTTATGAAAGAAGATCTCCCCCTAGTGGTGCGAGAGCACCAGAGACGCCGGGTCCCACCGGAGGGTCACGGATGAGGAGCGCAGTTTCGAAATACCTGACCTGACACCGACATGAATCTCGGCTATTATTAGTCGTAGCCAAAAAACAGGGGTGAAATACTATATCCCGGGCTATTTTCTCCACACTATTTAAAGACATTTTCTCCTAAATTGTAATCTTTAAGCCGCACATGCCAACCTTTTGTCAGCGCTTACATTTCTCATCTGAGTTTTAGTCGTTCCGTCGACATGAAGCGGTAAAAGATGCGAGACGCCGCCGTATTTGGTGTCTGTTTGCAATTATGGACGTGTCGGAATAACTAACTAATGATAACGTGTGTGTGGTGTGTTTGCGCGCGCGTGTGTGTGTGTGTGTGTGTGTGTGTGTGTGCAGCCACCGGCGCCTCCATCCTGGTCTGCAGCTTTGCAAAGCTCCCTTGCCTTCTCAAGCCAGTTCTTAAAAATCAGTATGCAATGGGTTTAGTGTGAGCAGCCCAGTGTACTCGCCTAAATCTGACACACACACACACACACACACACACAATATCATTGCACAATGTGACCTTAATGGTATCTGGTCAGGAAAGCAGTATCGATCTTATTCTCATAAATGCTTTTATTGCGTGGCTCCCAGGAAGAGGCCGATAGCTATTAGGGTTGTGAACGTGAAGTAGGTTAGATGATGTTAGATAATGTTAGATAATGTTAGATAATGTTAGATAATGTTAGATAATGCACCGGGCCGAGGTACGTTTCCGCCCCGAGCCGGCTTCACTCGCTAATTCGCTTTTCTTTTGTTTTCTCGACTAAATCTTTTGGAATTATCGTTAATCTGCTTAC
Organism: Fistularia commersonii; assembly: GCF_037954325.1. Taxonomy (NCBI): domain Eukaryota; kingdom Metazoa; phylum Chordata; class Actinopteri; order Syngnathiformes; family Fistulariidae; genus Fistularia; species Fistularia commersonii. Next base: position 13,627,212 of record NC_141294.1, on the reverse strand, counting down.
GAGGCCGTGTTTACCCGGATCCCGGCCGCCGCCTCCGCCCCGCGCCCGCCGTGGTTCTCGTGGCGGAAATCGCACCAACCCGGACGTAAACCTTCTGTATTCCACGTCCGAATATGGGACGGTAGTTACGCTCACGAGCGCAGCGTCTGCACGGTCTCGGTAAAGCATCCCCGCCCTGCCGTCCGTCCCGTGTATACATGGCCGGGCGCCGCTCTGGGGCGACGCATAATGAATGTGGAGGATCGCCATCCGAGGCCTCCCGGCGCTTTCCTTCGCCGTAGAAATGAGTAATTGAGTCCCGACTGTGGTGCGACGGGCCGGTGCCGAGCTCTTACTCTCTCTGGAGCGCTCTTTGCCCCTGGCGCTCAGGCCGGGGAGGTGCTGCTCTCTCCGGTGCCTCTCCTGCTCCTTCTCCTGCTGGCTCTGCTGCTGCTGCTGCTGCTGCTGCTGCTGCTGCTGCTGCTTGTGCTGCTCCAGACGGCGCTCCAGCTCCGCAAGCTCCTGCTGCTGCTGCTTCATGGTCTGGAGCTCCTGCTGGAGCTGGGGACGAGCGGGCCCGCCGTCACCGACGAGGAAAACCTCGTACCCGCCTGTCCCCGACCCTGACCGGGAGCTCGGCGGCCCTCCCGCTCCGTCGGAGGCGGCGACACTGACCTTGAGGTGCTCCTGGAGCTGGGCCTGGTGCTGCCGGGTCAGCTTCTCGTGCTGCTTCTGGAACTCGCTGATCAGCAGCTGCTTCTGGATCTGCTGCTGCTTCTGGATGAACAGGAGCTCCTGCTGCAGCTGCCTCTCCCACAGCCCCGGGTCCGAGCCCGGCCCCAGCATCCTCAGGTCCGTGCGCAGATCCAGCGGAGACAGAGGATCCCCGGCCGGCGGCGCGTCCGGCTTGATGTCCACTGAGAAAGAGAAGAGCGGACGGCCGAGCTTTAAACCAAACCTTCCAGCGCAGGCGCCGGGACGTAAGCGGAGGTTCGGCGTTCGGACCGGAGACCCAGAGAGACGGAAGGAGGAGCCGTGTCGTCCGTCCGCTGCCCTCCGATGACCGCGGTTTTAATGGTTCCTATAAACACGGCATCCGTCAGCGGGCGTCCACCGGGAGCAGCTGCGCCGGACGCCAAATGGCCGTTTGGCACGAAATGGCCGAGCGGTCGTTTTCAAGCGCCGACACAAATCTTATCTTCCGTCTGTTTGATAAACAAGAGGAGCTCTCCCGCTCTCGCCGGCGGCGCCTTACGGGCGGCCGATATTCCCCACGAGCGGTTTGCGGGTCGGTTCTGGCCGAGAGCGGCGGGTGGATTCACGTCCGTGTCGGGTCTGCGGCGCCGCTGCTCCGTGCAGATTCGGCCGCCGGTGCTTCAATTAGGACCGCCTGCGATATGGCGTCCCTTTGCTCTGTCCGCACTATATATGGCCGTCTCCGTGGAGAAAATCAATACCAGGTGAGACGGGAGCGCTTCGTTCTCCACTTCATTTTGTCCTCCTCGCCGTCACCAGAAGAATTTATTTGTTTTGGCCGAAACCGAATGCAAACGTGGGGCTCTCCTAGAGCGTCGCGCCGGAGGCCACGTCTGGTCCGATCGAACGCCCGAGATGAAATCCGGACCTCGCTTGAAATTCCGTCGACCCGCGGGGGCCGGTGGAGTCCGTCCGTCCGTCCGCCGCCTCCGTCTCGCACGGCGAGCCACCTGTTTGGACGCCGCACGGGAGGGAAACTGATCTTGTCATGCGCTGCCGTGCACGTTCCCTTTTTTGAAGATTTGTAAGTAAATAACGGGGGGACAGGAGGCGTCGGGCAGCAGCGTCCTCACGTCCTCACGTCCTCACGTCCTCACGTCCTCCGTCTGCGGGGAGCTTGTTTCGTCACGTCGCCTGCTTCTCATTGCCACCATTCCATGTGTATGTGGCGGCGGCGATGATTATAAATAGAAACATAAAAGCAAGTGGCGCAATCCTGGTCTGTGACAACCCCCACACCCTAGTATCCACCACCCTAACTTGCCGCTGTCATGGCAACGCCGGCTGCGTAATTACGTCTCCCCGTTCTGCGGATATCAAGTCTCCCTGCGTGTCATCTCCTGCCTACGGTGGCGATGTGACATGTTGACTATTATATCAGCTTTTCCGCTCTTATATAAGGACGGAGTCCCCAGCAGAGACGCACACACACACACACACACACACACACACACACACACACACACACAGTGGAGATTGAGCAGCTATGTGATGACTTCCCACCAAACACAGTGAAAGAGTGAAGGCCGCTGGAGGGGGACTCCTGCACCGCCGATCTTCCCTGGCTTCTAAAAACAGCTCCCATCCAGCGAGGGAGGAGGGCGGCGGCGGCGGCGGCGGCGGCCACCTGTAGAACACACTCCTCCCCGTCCGGGGGCAGCTGTGACGCCGCGAGCGGCCCGAGGAGCGTCGGAGCCGCGGCCTCGGCGATACGCTGGTCTAACGGACCCAAATATAGCCACAAAAACACCTGCCGCCAAGAGAATTCTAATTCATCTCAGGTTCCTCTCTGGCCGGGCCGGGAGCGCCACTCAGGATCCCCGCTTTGATGGGCGCGTCACGCCGAGCCGCCCCGTCAGACGTTTAACAGGATGGGACGGTGCGAAAGGTTCGAGCCGCACCGGACGGCCGAGCGGACCTCGAGGAAACCACACAACCTGGTGCGCCGGTCAGAGAGGAATCGTGAAATCCTAAAGGTAAGAGTCGGACGGGTTAAAACCGTTAAAACCCGAGCGTCCGCCGCCCCGATTCGCAGGTGATCCGACGAGGTCACGTGCGCAGAGGAACCGCCATAAAGTGCACCCGGCGGTTTGTGCGCTGTAAAAATACTCCCGAGGCGGAGGAGAATACGGAACCACCAGTAACCGGGGCTAAATATAAAAGCTTTTCTGAGCAGGGGCTTAATATAGACGACGTGCGAAAGGCTGTCACAGTTGTGAGGCACCGCCTGCTCGATTTAACGCAGGGCAAAAATAAAAAGCGCAGTGTTGCGTTTATGTAACTTCGGGGTCGCTTCTGAGACCGCCGGCCGGACGCCCGTCGCTTTTCCCGGGGAACGGGAGAGCGGGTGCTTTTCACACGACGAAGGATTTATGAAGGACAGATACGGAGCTTGTTGTTAGCGCCGGGAGCGACGAGCTCCCGTCCTCTCAGCCAATTCCTCCCCGTGAGTCACGGCCGGCGACCGCGCTCCGGAGCCGGACGCCTCCGCCGGGAGGTCTCGCAGAGCGAGGCGTCGAGAGCCTCGAGAGCGACGGCGCCGTTAGTTCTCGGGAGCCGGAAAGGCCGAGGAGCCGGCGGGGAGGCCTTTGTCGGTCCGGGTTTCAAAGAACACTTTGAATTTTCAGCGTCGCGGCGGCGTTTCATCCCGCCGGTGCGTGTCGACGCGGGAAATACCGGGAGCTCGACAGAAGAAGAGCGACTCCTCCGGCTCCTACAGGTGCTCACACCTGAACTGGAACCACAAACGCATCACCGGAGAACACGCTGAACACCATGACAACGCGGATGTTTATATTCCTGTTCTCTCCCCCCGTTTACGCTTCCGACGAACGGCTTTCCGTCGGGTTTTTCTCCGTCGATCGGTTGAAAAAACCCAGGAAGCGCCGTCGCGTTCTTCACCTTCTTCCCGGTTTGTGCCGAACGCAGGACAACGTGCTCGGCGTGAACACCTCGCCTTCGGCGGAGAGGCGAGCGATCCGGGTTCCAGGTCCCACAACAGAAATAGGAGCGGAGATGAGATATAGAAGACGTCTGAGGGCGGAAATAAGCCGATGCTCGGGGCTGCGATGTGGCGCTGGATCTTTCATTAAGTGCCTTGTTATTTTGAGCGGCTGCCATGTCTAAAGCAGGAAACAGGTCTTTATTTTTAAGACCGGGGCTCGTCCTTGCAGCTGAGCCAGGGCTGCGGCTTGCAGGCTATTCGTTAACGACGGCCGCTGACCCCGATCACCCGGGGCTCGTGGCGCTGCCGGCCGAGCCAGGAGTCCGTCCGCATCCCGCCCGGCCCGCCGCCAAACCGTCCGGCGTGACGACAACAACAACAACAGCGACAAGAAGCCCAACCAAATGTGAGGATGAGAGGAAGGAGGTGGAAGACACACGGTGGACCGTCATCTCCTCTTCACCTCCGAAGTCACGTGGTCACCGTGGCGTCCGTGGACCGATCACGTTCCCAGTCAGTCGACCACCGGGAAGCGTCTCGCCTCGGAGAGCCCCGGAAAAACAACCCATAAACCCCGATCCGAGCTGACCTTTCGGTTTGATGCAAATGTGGCCGAGCGGCGGCGGCGAGAAGAGGGAGACACGTCGTCCCGAAGCGGACCGGGGCCGGTTCATTCATTCGTCCGGCTCCGCGGCCTCTTCAGGCCCTCCAAGCCCTTCAGGCCCATCAGGCGGTTCAGACCTCCAGAGGAGAGGGCTTGAGCGACGGAGCGACGGCATTGTTTGAAAGGTCGGCGTCGAAGCGAGCGCGCACGCCGCTGTCTGCGTTAGACCCTCATCGGTCGGAGGCGGAGGAGCCGTTGTTTGGCGTTCCTCCGACGCCCACCGGAAGCAGAAGAGCGGCGTATCGGACGGCGAGACGTTTGCACGGGAGGACTTTTAGCGCTTCTCCTGCTCGAGCGGCGCAGGTCCGGGAAAAGAGGCCCGAACGCCCCGTCCCGGACCCGGAGTCGCACTTTTAGACAGCTAACTGTCAGATGATCCGCCGCGGGGTGGAAAGAACAAATTAAACAGAATTCTCTATAAATATCTGCTCGGAACCGCTGTTATATCAGGAACATGCCAAGATGGAATGATAACGCGCGGACGCCTAATCTTAGCGGGCTAATGCCATAAGCTGAAAATAACCCAGCTAAGAATAGCTGACCCACAGAATAAGCAGAGAGGCTGGATCCAGGCGCCGGATCTATCTGTTGTTTTCCTGCCGGCGCTCTGAGACGGCCGAGCTGCAGCCCATTGGTCAAACAACCTGCTCTATTGACACTGATAGAATGTGTCATCCTCCCGGCTTATTTTTAGCTTTCCTCATATTTAGCCCTCCGTGCCGCCGCTTCGGCCGCCGCTTCGCCTGCCAGAAGCAGGACTTTTTGCGGAGATCGCCGTCGCGCCCATTTCCGTCTCCTCGCAAACTCCAAGACGCACGGCTTCGACGGAGGCTGAACCTCCCGACCCGGAGAGGCGAGCCGGGGCGGCGGAGGTGTGACTCATCTCCGCTCCACCGGCCGATGTCGGCCGCCGACTCTGCCGCTCAATTCGCCGGCCTAAAAATAGAGCCGGCGGCGACCCTGTGGTAAACACCCCGAGAGGAAGCCTCCGGCCGTCCACGCCGTGTTTCTGTCACCGTGTTTTTACCCCCGTTCCCTGAAAGCAGCACACCGCCACGAAAGCTGGGGAAACACAACATCCCTCTCATGCTGGCCTTGACTCCCTTACACACACACACACACACACACACACACACACTCAAGGGGGGAAAACACTGTTGACAGTGTTACACATCAGCTCTGTAATGAACGGCACGGTCCTTGAACGCATCGCAAGGAAGCCAAACACAATTGCGAGCGTGTCACGGTGACAAGTAAATACCTCGGTTCCGGACGGACGGACGGCGATCCGACGAGCTCTGGCGAAGAGGCTGCGGCGAGCGCCGGGTTGGAGTGAGCGAGAGAGCGACGGGAGGAAGAAATTCAGAGATAGAACTGGGAATGGAATGCGAGAGGAGGAGGAGGAGGAGGAGGAGGAGGAGGAGGAGGGTGGCGGAGGGGGGACAGGAAGTAACGGAGGTCGAGAGAAGAAGAAGAAGAAGAAGAAGAAGAAGAAGAAGAAGAAGAAGAAGAAGAAGAGGCCGGTCACCTGAGTTGTTGACGTTGTGCATCCTGCCGTGCTCGGAGAGCCGCCGGTGTCCGACGCGCCGCTCTGTTGTGGAGAAACTTGACTCGCCCTCGTAAATGGTCTGCAGCATACTCCGCTCAGCGCACCGCTCTCATCGCCAGCCGTGCGTTTCCTGTCACCAAGAGCCAGCCCTCAGCCGCTCGGGGGGGGAGAGACCGCCGCCGCCGCCGCCGCCGCAGGCAACTCTGCCTCCTCCTCCAAGGAAGCACTCGCTGGAGAGCAACAACAACCCGCCGCTCGCCCGCTCGCTCTCTCGCTCTCTCTCTCTCTGCAGGGCTGCCACAGCCTCGCCGTCAGTCCGATCCAAACACTCCGGCTTCCTCTTCCTATTCACGCCCGTCCCTCGCCTCCTCCTCCTCCCTTTCCTTCTTTTTCCCGGTTTCCGAGCGAAGCGACGGAGCTTCGAGCGGAGCGGGAGGCCGGCTCGCCGCAGGAAGCCGCCGAGTGTGCGCCGAGGCGGTAATGCCAGCCGGGGAAGGGAGCGAGCTTCATTTGCATGTGAATCAACAACTGCGTGGCCCACAGGTGACAGAAATAGAACAATAGCCAGCCCCGGCTAAAAATAGGTCAGGCGAGGCGCGGGGATTGGAGCAGCATTGATGCGTTTAAAAATACCACACCAAACACAGCTGTCTTCTGCAGCTCCTGCCAGAAGGCATGTCTCCTGACTCCCTCCCTGCAAATGGAGGCTTGATCCCCCTCTCTCTCTCTCTCTCTCTCTCTCTCTCTCTCTCTCCTTCTCCCTCTTCCTCCCCCTCTTCCTCTCCTCCGCCGCCTCTTCCCTCGTTTGTTGAGCAACTCTCTCGTACTCCTTCTATTTGTGTCTTTTATTCTATCCTGCCAGGCACGCCGGCACAAATATCAAGTGACACATTTACCATGTAAATTCCCACCCGCAAGCGTGCGTGCATGCGGTGTGTGTGTGTGTATGGCAGTGTGTGTGTGTGTGTGTGTGTGTGTGTGTATATCCCCGTAAAGCCGCTGCCTGCCTGCCTTGCATGTGATTCGTGCCATTTATCTCAGCAAGAAAGAAAAAGAAGAGGAAGAGTTTGTGTTCGGTCAAGTGGGTCAACAAGCGGACGCCGTGGTCGTTTACGTGTGTGAGCGTAACTTTGCTACGTTAGCCGGGTGTGTGTGTGTGGGGGGGGGGGGGGCGGTGTGTATCCAGGCCGCCGCTCAGGAAGCATGCTTTTAACTTGCCAAGGAAGCCAACTGCAAGATGCCATGACGGCGCCGTCACAATTACGTAAAGCATCACGGCGGGGGCTCTCGCGGCCGGACGCGGGAAACCACGCGCCTCTCGGGAACGCCGCCGCTTTTTCAATGAATATTACATCCCGGCGAGATCCGTGAATTCAATGTGACTCCGTCCCATAAAAGTCAAGTCAAATGTTCTGTCTGAGCGCTGAGGCAGAGCCGGCTCCGCGGCCAAGCAGCCTGTGCCTTTAAATTTTTCATCTTCCTTCATAATTTGACCTGTCCCCCAGCCAGGGGCGTGGAGCCAGCGCCGCTATTTTTAGGCGCAGAGCTCTGACGGCCGACCGGCTGCAGACACACAGAGAAGGAGTTTTACTGTGTTGTTTCAGCTGGACAAACATTTAACCCCCGCGTCCTTTTATCGCCGCCCCGACCGACGGGACGAGCGGGAAACGCGCACCTCGCGGGCTCGACCCGGACGCTCGGCCGCCAGAACCGGAACAGCCTCGATGCGGTCTGAGCCGCGAAGCCCGATTAAAAGTCCGGTCGTCACGAAAAGGCACCGTCGGAGCCGGAGCTGTTCGTCTGCATTTGCATCAAACCGAAAGGTCAGCTTGGATCGGGGCGTGAGAGCTGAAAATCCTTCGAGGCCAAGGTAGTAACGGCTAAACACCCGGAGCGCCATCTGTCGCCGCGGCCGACCTCGCCCCGATCGATCCCAGAAGGAAGCGGGGCGGAAATCGACTCCGATCGGCGGAACCCCGCCCGGTCCGAGCGTCGGACGTGGTCTCGGTGCCCGGAGCCGCACAGATATAGCACGCCATGTTCCCCCGATGTAGGGGATTCATTTTCTGGGCTGTATTGAAAAGCAAGGCGTATTCTCACTAACCCTGGCATGCCTCACACACACGCACACCCATATGTACATATAGTGCACGGCTTTCCGTGTGCGTCGGTGTGTGTGCCGTTGTCACCGGAGATAGCGGTTGCAGCAGAAGGCACCGTTGTCTAATTGACGCCGTCGTATTCTTGTGCCGGTGACGTAAGAGCCTAATTAAGATGCTGTCGTTTGAATGAAGCCCCCCCCCGCCGCCCACACACACACACACACACACACACGGATTTATCAGCGGGTGTCGGCCTGGGCTTTGCTGGGTCAGGTGACGTCTGGCCGACACCGCTCACCTTCCTGCCCTACTGCTCCGAAATAGAGCGGGACAATTTACCGGAATATGTTAGCGGCGATTAACCTACACTATATATTTGTAACCGGCTTCCTGGGGCTGATGAGGGATTGCGGGATTGGAAATAGCCCCGTCCAATCGGCAGGGTCCGGTAAACCTGCAATGTGGCGAGACCGTTATAGCTCCTCCTGCGTCACTGGTGGCCTTTGTCTGCTTTAGTCCTATTAAAGCATTTAAGTGTGAAAGTCAGCGTCCCTGCTGGAGAGACGCTGGGCTCGGCTCTCCCGGGCCGGGCTCTGACAGTCTGTCACCTCCCTCATATCAAGCACAAAGTGGGTGTATGTGTGCCCGTGGGCGTGCACGCACACGTGTGTGTGTGTGTGTGTGTGTGTGTGTGTATGTTTTGACACAAGAGCACCAACATGGTGGGATGCAGGAGGGAGGGCGGGTGTGCGGGGGGTTATTAGCGTCTGAGAGAACAAGTGGGCCAGACCGCTAACGACTTGCACAATTAAATGAAAGGCCATTACAAGTCGATGTGAAAGAGCAATTTCTATACACACACACACACACACACACACACACGCACGCACGCGCATGTGTCGCCATTGTGTAGCTTAGTCAAGTGAAATTACTCAGTGGCAGCACTGATAACAACACCTTCTGCAGATATTCTGCCTTATGAGCTCTTCTTTGCGTCTGTGAAGGCGCCGCCGTCGCAGCCCGAGGTCTGCGGCTCCGTCGCCATAGCGCCGCTGCCTCGTGACACGCCGTGCACCGTGAAAGCCGGCGGGGAGCCGGACGGGCGGCGCCGGAGTGACGTAGCGCAACAGACGTGTGAGCCTGAAGAACGACGCTTCCTCCAACTTTTTGATTCAGCTATAAAATGCTTTGTTTCCCCGAGTAGGGGAAAACACACACACACACACACGCACACTGGTTGTGTATATCAGAGTGCAGTGTGGAGGGAGATGCGCGTCCCAGTGGGTTCAAGCGTCGCACATAATATGGGTTCTCCTGGCCGTGTGGATCCGGAGTCTGGTCGTGCGTCGGATGCGGGCCGAGGTCGCCGTCAGGTGTGGATTCTCCAGTCGGCGCCGGCGTCGCTCCCCGGAGACGGGCTGTGTACTGACAGCAGCCCCTGATGTAACGCCGCCGAGCATCTCCTCCCCTCGGAGGGCAGCGCTGACACCGCAGGGAAATGAACTCTCCACACCAATTACCTCACCCCCCCCCCCCCCCCGCCACCCCGTGCTTACATCACCTCCTCGTGAGTCACCGACGCTAACGCTAGAAGACTCCCCCGATCAATTTTGCGCGGGGGATCGCAGCCTCGGCGCTCGGACGCTCTACCCGCTCGGCGCCGCAGGTAAAGTTCAGCGGCTTCAAACAGCTCATTTCCGCTCACCTTGCGGTTTGTGTCGTAAAAGCACAAAGGCAATAAAACTGTTGATTTGACGGCGAAATCCAATTAGCCCGTACATCTGGATGTGTTCTGCCCGTGTGTTTCCCCACTAATGATTCGGGCGCGCTTGCTTTTATTGGGTTACTCTGTCTGGCGTCCTGTGGTATTTCCTGCAGGACTTTCAGGGTGATATAGAATGCACTTAACAGGTTGGATCAAATAACACGAGAAAGCGTTTAAAGGCGTTGGTGTTCAGGGCCCGATCGTGAAGCGCCGCCAGCGAACTTTGGCAACGCGCTCTATAATAACACAGTAAAATGGAGGCCGGCTCTTTGAGAGCGAGCGCAGCGGCACGATTCAAAGACGGCGATCGATGTCCGTTCTCCAAAATAAAAAATCCTTTTTGGGGAAAAACCCTCGGCGTTAGATAGCAAAGAAAGGCCGGACCCGCGGCTCTGCACGGACCGGGCGGACGCGCCGCTCCGGAGCCATTTTTCAAAGCATCCACTTATTGTGCGCTGACCTTGAGGTCAGTTTACTTTCTAACTTTGAATAGGTGCCTGACGCCATGCCTTCATCTGCTGCCATAGGCTTTCTAAAAATATCCGTGCAGCGCAGAAGCCCTGTGGAAACAGAGGGCAGAAGGCAGCGTGTTTACTGATCAATGCGCTCATCTCTGCTGGAAACCATCGATCCGCCGGATCAAATTGACCGTGTTGCCGTCCGACAACTCCCGCGCCGCGTCCGACGAGCCGCCTCGCGTTCCGCCTCCCCCGGAAACAAACGCCACGTACGGATCTCGTGGCCGATCGGCTTCTTGACGTCAGCCTTCCCTGCTCCGAGTCCCAGAAGCGTCGCATCGGTGGCTGCGTCACCAAAATGTCTGCAAAAGTCAGATGCCTCGCCTGCAAACACACACACACACACACACACACACACACACACACACACACACAGGCTAAATAACCACATGTGACTTTGATGGAATCCAGCCAAACTTAGCTGACCTTAAAAACCCCCCGGGGGATTAATAAAAACAAAGGTTCTCTATCAGAAGCGTCGTTCTAATCCGCATCCTGCCGGCCCGGCCCTCGTACGGAGGGATTATGGTGGCGTCACACCTCTGGTTTGTCTTCCAGATTCCGTGGCACCGTCTTGTCACGACGTCCACGTCCAGATATGTATATTTGAAAGCGGCGGCGGCTCACATGCAGACTTTCTGTTGTCTTTTGGCCGTAGAATGCCATCTTTGTTGTTTCTGTCTGCGCCGCGGTCCTGGACGATTGGCCGCGGTTAGCACTTGACTGCATCCGCGGATCCGTCACTAACCTTTAAAGAGACAGACAAAACTCCATTCATGGATTTTATAAGGTCTGCTCGGGAGGGAAAAAAAAGGGGAAATGGACTTTACTATGGGAAGGGTGGGCTGACGCTTATTGTCCAGACCACTTCCACCTACGCCGGTCGCCTCGGCGCGAGACCGCAGCCCAGACGCGGCGCAGACACGGCGCAGACGCGGCCCAGACGCGGCCCAGACGCAGCCCAGACGCAGCCCAGACGCGGGCCTTTCCTCCTGCCGAACCGTCTCAAAGGTCTCGCGCACAACAATGCCTCCGAAAAATAGCGCTTCCTCTTATTATTAAGGCGACGCGGTGCATTTCGGGAAAGGTCCGGCAGTCCGCCCGCCGCTGCGCTTACAATGTCAAAGCCGGCGCTGCTAAATATGCATAAAGCTGGAGGTGTTCCAGATGTATTTTTAACGCCGCCGATGACCTTGACATTCGGGATATATTTGCGCCGCATTAATCATTTTTTTCCACCGCGGTCTAAAGAGGAAAGGAAAACTGATTGGTAATCGTGTTTTCTGCAGTGGAAGTTACCGCTGTGACTCAAAGTCCCAGGCTCGTAGTAAAGACAATGTTCTACTTTTACCATCCCCGGGGGGGCCGGGGGGGCCGGAGGGGGGGCGCAGAGGGGGCGGAGCCCGCAGGAGGCAAACGCTTCCCTTTTCCTCGGCTTTGAATCACTGGTTCGCTGGGAAAACAATAGAAGTGTTTCGGTCAAACGCAGGCTTTCCTCTAAATCTCAAGTTACGTGTCCTCTCTCATTTTCACATCGGCCCCGTGAACGCCCGGCGGAAGGCCGGCGGTTTGCGTCGTTGCGTGGCTCCAAAATAACCCTGACCGAGGCCCTTTCCGTCTTTGCTTCGCTGCAGTTTGTCCGCCCGGCAGACGGCGGCCGCTCACGGCGGCGCCCCCTGCGGGCCGAGGCGGAGCGGCGGGCGGCGCACCTGATGCCCTCACAAAACCAGAAGAACACGACCCGCCCGGAGAGCGCAGGCTCGGGGAGGAGATGCCGCACACACACTCAAGTAGAAACGCAAGCAAGTACAAACACACACACACAAACTTCCTGCTCCAAAAAGAACATTATAGTGCACGGACATGGCGCGGCGTGATAATGATGCTAAAAGCACAACAGAATTTGTAGCGAGCCTCGAGGTCATCGCCTCCGAAGGGGGGGTCGTTGGAAACAGGTGGGCCGCTCACCCTTCCACGCCTCCGTGGCGGCGCAGAACTCCACGCCGCCTCTGCTCTTAGATATCCGGCCGGTGTGTCCAATCCGTGTGTAATCCCCAGATCAGTTTGTTCTGCACATTTCACGGCGGGCGGGGGGAGGTCGCGGCCGTGACCCCCCGCCGTTCAATAACTCACAGGACGCGGCGGCAGAGGTGGCGATGACCCGCGGATGAGCGGGAACAACAAAGCGAAGCCGTAGCATGACGCTGCCGTGATAATGTCTCTCTGAAGTCTGAGGCTTGTCTGTTTCTGCCATCAGGATGGGGGGGCGGGGTGAAGGGGTGGAGGGTGGAGGGGTGGAGGGGTGGAGGGTGAAGGGGTGGAGGGGTGGAGGGGTGGGAGAAGGGTGGAGGCGGGAGCTCGGCACGCCGGCCGTCAGCGGGCACGGTTGCACGGACGGGGAAACAAGCCGAGGAAAAGGGTAAAAGTTGCTTTCAACAGGAGGCATCTCAGGAGGTTCCTAACAGAAGACACATTCATTCATTCATTCCTTCATTTTCCGACCCTCTTCTTCGGAGCCCGTCCGCGCTGTGATTGGGCGAGAGGGTTCACGGGGAGGTCGTATGTCTCCCCGCGACATGTGAATGTTTAGAAGTGGCACGGCGTGTGAATGTTGTTGGTGTTGTCGTGGCGCTCCGGGGCCCAGCCAGGCCGGAGCTCCCGCACCCTGCAGACCCGACGCCGGGATGGACCAACGAAACGCGTCTGCATCCGGTCGGACTGCGTCTGGCGTCTGGTGAAAATGTTTGACGCTGCCGGCCGTGTCGCCGCCTCCTGGTGTGTCGTGAGAAAATATCCAAAAGGTTGTTTTCGACAGAACACACAGAATCCAAAATACTGCAACTTTAAATCTGGATCCGCGAGCAAAGGCCTCTCAGACAGCGGCAGCAGAGTTACACTTACTGCTGTATTTATTAGCTACATCGTCAAGAGCTTTTAAAGACTGAATAAAATGTTTTTATGTGAAAGCTCCATTTAATAAAAGTGCTTTTACTGAACCGGACGGCCACAGAAGCAGGTCCCGGTGCTTCTCTGCCACCCGGATTACGTCCGTACTGTCTGCCGAGCGGCCGAGCGGCCGCCGCCAAGAGCAATAACACCGTGAACATGACGTGATTTCTTTTTACATGACGGCAGGGCGAGGGAGTGACCGCGAACCCCGCGCAGGACTCGGGGCCCGGCTGTAGTTCTGGATCTGGAGGAGACGTGGGGAAACACAGTGACAAGCAGCGGTTATTATCATCATCACGGTTGCTATTCTTATTAACAGCAATAACTAATCACATTTTGGCTCTTATTACAATACTGAGAATCCAGCGGGTGGTCGGCAGTGACGTGCGGTGAGGTTGAAGGCTGCCGAGCCTCTGCCTTCATCACAATCACATCTACAAACACAGGAACCCTGCAGAGGAGCCGACTCAACATTTGATTGGCAGCGGTTAACGGCTTACGTTTAAAATCTCCTATCGGGTTTCTTCAACATACAAACTGTAGCGCTCAAAAGAGCACAATTAATTTTACAAATGTGATGATGGTCTTACTTTTACTTATAAATGCGAGTCCAATTTTGAAAATTGTCTAAGTTTGGATATGGAATCCTCCGTTTTGAAAGTGAAATGAATGGATGGCTGCAATCGACTGGCCAACTCTAGTTTGCTGTGTCTGCACAAGAATCCCTGGGATCAGCGGCGCCCCCTAGCGTGAGGCCGGGGAACTGCATGCCTCACTTTGTGGCTCTGTGTCGCCGTTTTCTGATCGCTCAGCACAAGAAACTGGCAACACACAGTTGTTGACTCATTGGAAATGTAGTTCAAAAGTGTTTAAATAGCCACATACAGAGAACGCAGAGCACGCCGGCCGTCACTGAGGCTCAGCGGTCGGCAGCCTCACCGCACAGCTCTTCTCAGTATTTGATCAGTAAATGTGAAAATCCAGCCATTCTTCTTCTTCTTCTTCTTCTTCTTCTTCTTCTTCTTCTTCTTCTTCTTCTTCTTCTTCTTCTTCTTCTTTCGGCTTTTCCCTTCAGGTGTCGCCACAGCGAGTCCACTTCCTCCATCTAGCCCTCTTCTCTGGATCCTCCTCTCTCACACCATATACCTTCATATCCTCCCTCACTACGTCCATAAATCTTCTCTTTGGTCTTCAAGACCTCCTGCCTGGCAGCTCCAATTCCAGCATCCGTCTACCAATATATTCTCTATCCCTCCTCTGTCCATGACCCAACCATCTCCGTCTGGCTTCTCTGACCTTCTCTCCAAAACATCTAACATGTGCTGTTCCTCTGATAGACTCATTCCTGATCCTCTCCATTCTGGTCACTCCCAAAGAGAACCTCAACATCTTCATCTCTGCAACCTCTAGTTCTGCCTGCTGTCTTTTGGTGAAGTTCAATTAAAAATCACCAATAAATAGAACCATTTCACTCTTTTCTTCATTTGACATTTTTTTCCTTCCACGATAGGCAAGTGAGGCACGGCTTCTCCTGCCTCCCCTGCCTGCTGCTCACTGGCCGGTAGGTTACCCGGACGCTTTCTCTCGCTTTCTGATATTTTTTCTCCGGATTTATTTATAGTTGCTGTGTTTGTCCTGCACGTTGGAAGCGGCAGGTCGCTCCTGGTCCCTCGATCGCCGCCCTTTTCCTCCGCGGCCGCTTCAAACCTTGCAAGTGTCTGCGTCTACAAAGCGAAGCCGGTCTCAGCGAAAGGTTCATTCGAAGGACTCGCCTGTGAACCGGCTCTCTGAGACCGTCGTCCCGGCCGGTCCGGGCTCACGGCCGCGTGCCCGCCGGTTTTCTTTTTTTTTTTTCCTCTCATCGTGGTCGGCATCATCGCCGGCACCTGTGACTTTCATCCGGTTTACACGTTCACCGGCGGGCTTCCTTTCAGGAGACACGCCGATGTTCTCATCATGATATTTGGCTTCTGGAGATGCGCCCGATCTGGGAAGGGTCCTTGAAGCGCCGTCCCCGAGGATAGCCAGCGCCGCGGTAATGACGGCCTCGGCTGTAAACGCGGCATCGCGATCCAGCTCGCGTAATCGTCGGCCCTTCCTGCCATTTAAACCTCCCGATCTGCAGAGATGAAGATAACAATGAGCCGCTGCGGAACACAGACCGGCATCGTCCTCTGGGCATCAACAACGCCGCCCACTCCCCCGGCCCTCCCCCTCCGAAAACTCACTGACCCAAACCCATTTTTTCCAGTCTAAGAGAAATGTCAAGTCCAGACCTAGAACTTGTCTCTTTGAAGGGAACATAGCAGCCAAATATAGCCCGCTAGCCCGGATGACTCCTGACACACATCAGACTCGGCTAGTTCTGCTAACAGTGGTTAATTCTGGCCGTCTTCCACGCAGTCACTTTCTATTAAACATCAAAACTGCACAAAGAAAATCATGCGCGAGCAGCGGAGTGTACAAGGTTGCCTGGTAACCTGATGCTACACCGGGGATTCATCTTATTATGGAACAGAAAACACGGCGAGGGCCAATAAAAGGAGCTGCAGACGACACACAAATTAGCTCGGCGGTGTCAATGAGCGCCGAGCGGCCGACGCGAGGCTGACACGTGTGTTTCTGTAACCGGGGGTTACGCCGCGACCAGATTATTCATGTGGCGTCGGAACAAAAGGACAGGATGACGGCTCGGTGGCTGACGGCGCGTGTTATGACCTGCGCCGTGTTTTCCACGCCTGCCTGTCTGACTCGTCCAAAACGCAAAAGCAGTCTTGCATCGACATCCTTATATTTATATTCCACCAACTGTCACCCTGCCTATTACACTGTTCCACCTGCAAACCAGTACATAGACCGGACCATACACACACACACACACACACACACACACACACACACACAGGCCTCTTCGAGTTCACGACAATTCTTGGAAGTGCAATTTCTGCTGCGTGTCATGAAACCTCCCTTCACACTATGGCGGTCAGACGAGGATGGCACCCACACACACACACACCCACCCACACACACACACACACACACACACACACACACACACAGAGGAAATAAGTCTATAGTGACAAAGCATAATTCATCACTTTCATGTGTAAAAAAGAGAGAAGACATTGTGTTTTCTCCGCACGTCCAGGACGGGAGAGGCTTGAAGTCGTGGCGGCGCAGCGGGGGACGCCACGCCGAACACGCCGTCTTATCAGCTCCGGTGAATAATTCACAGATGCCCGCCAGGTTTTGTTCCGTCGAAGAAAAACATTTCGTCTCATTAACGCGTCGGCTGGTACTATGAAATCATGCGCGGGTCTGAGTGGAAGGTGCTGCGAAGTGACTCTCTCTCCCTGACACAGCTCAGATGGGACCTGCCCCCTCAAGCCATCTGAGCAGTGCAGACATCTGCGAGCGCCAACCTGCCAAGAACCGGCCTCCTGTAAAAATATCATGAATATTCTGAAGTGGAAAGACGGCCGAGGGGTCGTCCGGAGCGCCTGTGAGCGGCTCCGTGTCGGCCTGCGTTTTTCTTGCGGAAGGGACTCGGCGGCAGGAAGACCGGGTCGAAAGGTGTGGTCGCGCGGCAACCGTGGAAACACGCCGGCGCGCCGGTGGCCGCCAACGCTGGATCATCCGCTCGCAGGTTCTCTTCATATGAGACGTCGGCACGCAACGCGATGTTAATTCCTCGGTCTTGCAGGAAACATGTACGATTACATGCTGTTTGCGCAGATGTTTACAAAAACGGACTCTGAACCTGGAGTTGATGTCCGCACGCTATTTGCTGTGTACGTGGAACCGCTCTATGTGTGCTTCTTCACACGGGTCCAAGCAGGTTGGAATGGGTGGAGAAAAGTGTCGGGTATGACGTGATAGAAGACTATCGGCCAGAAGAAAAGGAAAGGTGTACAAGACAGTGGTGAGACCGGCGATGATGTTTGGACTAGAAACTGTTCCAATGACCAAAAGACAGCAGGCAGAACTAGAGGTTGCAGAGATGAAGATGTTGAGGTTCTCTTTGGGAGTGACCAGGATGGAGAGGATCAGGAATGAGTCTATCAGAGGAACGGCACATGTTAGATGTTTTGGAGAGAAGGTCAGAGAAGCCAGACTGGGATGGTTGGGTCATGGACAGAGGAGGGATAGAGAATATATTGGTAGACGGATGCTGGAATTGGAGCTGCCAGGCAGGAGGTCTGGAGGAAGACCAAAGAGAAGATTTATGGACGTCGTGAGAGAAGATATGAAGGTAGTTGGTGTGAGAGAGGAGGATCCAGAGAATAGGGTTAGATGGAGAAAGTGGACTCGCTGTGGCGACACCTGACGGGAAAAGCCGAAAGAAGAAGAAGAAGAAGAAGAAGAAGAAGAAGAAGCTCTATGTGTGCTTCTTCAACCCCTACGATAAAGTCAGTCAAGACAGGGGTGCATCAAAATCGATTATGATAACACGCAAAAACCCAGCGGGGCACCGATCAGACCGGCTTCCATCTGCAGAGGTTCTCCTGGGTTGGTCTCAGGCCTGCACTCGCCGTCAGCAGGTCCGGAGGAGGCCGGAGGAGGCCGGAGCGGCCCGCTTTCTGCCGCTTCCATCCGCGGAGCTGTTGTTGCCTTGGGTGAAGGACGCCATTATGCAACACAATCCGAGCGTGCACGTTCGCTGACCCTCTGCACACCTGGCCCAGTGTGGGACCCACTCGTAAAGGGGCGGCGCCAGCTGCTACTGCCAACCCGGCAAAACCGTAAAAGAAAAGAAAGTCCTCGGGATTCCGTCCAATATTTTAATGGTTTAAGAGTGTTGCCGTGGATACGCATTTCTAGAGACCCTCTGTAGGATCCTAAGCCCTGTCTCAGCAGGGGTCCGTCGCTCCCCCGTAGATTTAGACTCCTTCTCCCATGCAGTGCTGGCGGGGCGGTGCCAGGGCCCCCCAGGGCCCCCCAGGGCCCCCCAGGACCCCCAGGACCCCCAGGGCCCCCCAGCTCAGAGTGTAAAAACACACTCCAGGCCGATCCGGCGTCGATGTCGTGTCCTTAAAACGAGTCCAAATCGATCCGTGTCGCCTCCTAAGTGGACACTTTGAATGATTTGGAGTTACAATGTGTTGTTTAGATGTTCCTTTTGAGCAGTTTATGAACACGTTACACATGTTTTACAGACTTTTAACTTCTTTCTCTTGATCTTTACCGTTTTTTACTTTATTTTTATGATTCACTACTTTATTTTTCATTTTTCTATAGAATTCTATTTTGATTCTTCCCCACCTGAGTCTGTAGCAGGAGCTGCTTTCAACAAAACCAGTTTCCCCCGGGGATCAATGAAGTATTCTGGTTCTGATTCTGATTCTGATTCTGATTCTGATTCTGATTCTGGTTCTGATTCTGATTCTGATTCTGTTTGACCGTCGGCTCGTCGCACCGCAGTGCAGAACCAACACTTCAGACGCTCCTTCCTGCCCACGGACATCAGACTGAATATTTCCAGCAGTCTGGACGGCACACAACCCTGACCGGCCAGTGGAGCATCTGTGCTCCACCTCACCATCTCACCATCTCACCATCTCACATCCTCACTCATTCACACATGTCATGTCCTCATTATCTTATGTATTTGTATCCCTGTCGTTGTTGTTGTTATTCCAGTCTCATCCTGTTTATCTATTTTTATCCGTCTTGTTGTCATTCCATTCTCATTCTCTTATCTGTTTTTATCCCTGTTGTTGTTGCCAATCTAGTATCTATTTTAATCCTTGTTGTTGTCCTTCTGCTATCTATTTTTAACCTTGTTATTGTCTTCGCCCTTTTAATTGTCTCTCTTATTTATATTTACATTCATAATTGTTATTGTTGCACTGCTGTGACGAACAAATTTCCCTTACGGGGATCAATAAAGTAGTCTTATCTTATCTTATCTTATCTTATCTTATCTTATCTTATCTTATCTTATCTTATCTTATCTTATCTTATCTTATCTTATCTTATCTTATCTTAAATTCCCCTCTACTGAATTGTTAATCCCCAAACCTCCGTAAAAACCCCTTAGAGGATAAAGCGCCTGGAATTAATCAGAAAAAAAGTCCCAGATGATTATTTAATCATATTTAACATCCAGGACATTTAGAGGAGGGTTCAGGATCGCCTCTCCAAACGCAGAATCCCAAAGAAACCCATGTGGTCACCATGAACGAGCTGAATCCCAGCCTAGATAACCAGCTTACAGTGTTCCTGTGAGACTTTTAGAAAAGGAGGCGTTCATGCTTCCTTTCGATCATCCATCCATCATCTATATTGTTTATCCTGTGGATGGGTTTGGTGGTGATGGTGGTCCTGGAGAGCTGGGGTTCAACCTGGATCTGTCTTGGGGCCACATAGACACATTCAAACGCTCCATCATTCATTCACTATCATCAGTCCCCCTCTCATTCACACGTCTGGACGTTTTAGGTTCTGCATGTGTTTGGACTGTGTGAAGAACCTCTGCAGACACAGAAAGATCTCATGCAAGAATCCAACCAGGGACCTTCTGGCTCTGAGAGGGAGGGGCTAACCGCTACATCACCTCACTTTAATAATAAAAGTAATAATGATTACAATAATTACAATTTATTGTTATTTTTATTGTTATTGTTAATATTAATATGAATAATGATCATTATATATATATAAATATATATATGTATATATATGATACACTATATTAATAATAGAGATTATCATTATTATACTTAATTGATCCCATAGGGGAGAATTGTTTGTCACAAGAGGGCAGCAATAAATATAAATATAAATATAAATATAAATATAAATATAAATAAAAGAGAGAATTGAAAGGACAAAGACAACAACAAAGGTAAAAATAGATAACAGAAGGACAACAACGAGGTTAAAATAAGATAAGATTAGATAATACTTTATTGATCCCAGTAGGGAAATTTGTTTGTCAAAGCAGTGCAATACTAACAATATCAATAAGTATGACTATCAATATAAATAGAAGAGACAATTAAAGGGACAAAGACAATAACAAGGATAGGAACAAATAACGGAATGACAACAGGGATAAAAATAAGCAGGAGGAGAATGGAATGACAACAACAAGGGTAAAAAAAAATAGATCGCAGAGTGACAACAACAAGGATAAAAATAGATAAGAAAATGAACAACAATGAGGATAAAAAATTGATAGCAGAGTGAAAACAACAAGGATAAAAATAGACAAGAGAATGAGGACATGACATGTAGTGAGGTGGTGAGATGGAGCGCGGAAGCTTGCGTGCCGTCCATCACCGCTGTGTGATGGAGCGTCCCAAGCGTTGGTTCTGCTGAAGCGTCGGCTGAAGGAGCCGCTTGCGGCGGAGAAGAGCACGCCGGCTACCATCGAGCGGTGGAAGGTCTCCAGGAGCTACAGACACCCAATAAACCTCAGTCTCCTCAGGAAGAACATCCTGCTCTGACCCTTCCTGCAGAGGACATCTGTGTGATGTGACACACACACTTTATTGTTGTTGTGGACCCCAAGGTACTCGTGGGAGTCCACTGTCTCCACCTCCTCACGCTGGATGGTGTTTGGCACATGTCTCCTCAGATTCTTCCTGAAGGCCGCTACCTTCTCCTTGGTCTTGGAAATGTTGAGCAGAAGGTGTTTCTGGTTGCTCCGCTCCACAAAACTGGCAACCAGACCTCTGAGCTCCTCTTCGTCTTCGTCGTCGACGCATCTGGGGATGGAAGAGTCGTCAAAGAAGTTCCAGAGGTGGCAGGAGCCGGAGTTGTGCCGGACGTCGGAGGTGAAGAGGAGCGCTTGGACATCCCTTCCTGGGTACCGGGACAACGCTGGAGGTCCTCCAAAGGTCGGGGTCTTCACTTCCCCAACCCTCCTGGGTGCAGGTGGACCACCTCCAGACACCCGCCGTCTCAGAAGCTCTGTATTTGAGTCATCTCATTCCCGGGGGTGAAATGCACCGACAGCTGCATCCGCCCCGCTTCCTGTTTATCACCCGTTCTGGCAAAAACAAGAGAAACGGCGAAAGGTCGCCCATGACCGGCCGATGGTTCGCCTGTTCCGGGGGAAAGTGTCGAAAGGTAAAGTACGTGTTTGCGGTGTATTGATTCTATCGAGAAGCGACATTGTGCAGAAAGTAGGCTAAGGCCGTGGATAAGCTGCAGTCTGAGACGGGTACTTGAAGGCGTCATGGCTGCGGCGGAAGCGTGGATGGCGTGCGCCCTGAGGACACGGTGGCTGTCTCTGCCTGTCAGCGTGACGACCGCGCCAAAAATAGACCCGCTTATTCGATATAAAGGCTGGCCAAGATGGAGGCAGACAGGGCGGTGCGTCTGCCCCGCTGGCCTCCGACAGCCGAGTGCCCCCCCCCCCCCCCCGACACACACACACACACACACACACACACACACACACACCTGCAGCTGCGTGGCCTCCTTGCAGCATGGCTTCATCCCCCACAGCAAAATACTAAATAGATAAATAAACCACACACTCAGTAAAAGCCCTTTTGTGTCCCCATATTGTGTCTCGGGGCGGCGGAGCCCCCGCAGGCCGGCCAGGGAAGTGTCGCCATCCTCCTTTCAAACTACAAATATGGCCCCTCGGCCGCAGAGACGCGCTTTTGTTTATCCTTGCATAACGTTAGAGTCCGACATGGAACGCAAAGGACAGCTGAACGCAGCCTACCGACACCCGTCCTAGAACAACACCTGTGGCTCGGTTGGCATGACCATGGAGACGGCGCCATCTCCTGGTCCGGCTTCTCACGCGTTCCAGATTCGCCGATCCAGAAAGTTCAAGCTGTTTCAAACGGGTCGGAGGCCCAGGTGTCGTTGTCTCCGATGATATACGGTGACGTCGGGCTAAATAGAGGGTTTAACCGTGTTTCACGGGGCGCCCCGCCTCAAAACTACCCAGACACAATCTGAAACTGTGGGAGAGAGAAAGCGAGAGTTTTCACAAGGAGGAATTTGTTCCAAAAAAAAAAAAACAGGGGGGAGGATGTTTCTATCTCGACCGAGGAGGGACGGCCGTGAGATTAGCGCAGATTATACAGAGATCTGTCATCGCCGTAAATCCACAGCTGTTCGCCGTCTCGCATTTTTATTTGTCACTTCAAAGCATTCCTGGCCGCCCCTCCTTGGTTTACTGTTTGGCCCGGTGGACAAATGTCTTCCCCTCCTGCTCCCTCCTCTCCTCTCCTTTGCAGGTGTTTCCACACATCACTTCACATCTCCTCCGGAATGATCTTTGCGTGGTGCTGGGCCTCCTCCGCCTCACCTCCGAGCAGGTTTGCGATGCCCCGCTTCTGCCCTGTGTGCGCCTCTCCACGCCGTGGGCTTTGAGGAGACGGCGGGGATTTGGGTCCGATTACTTGTGTCTGGCGGGTTTACCGGACGCCGGCGGGCAGCGGCGAGCTCCACGCCGCGGCAGCTGGGCCCGCGCCCGCTCTGCGACGGCGCCCTCGGCCCTCCAGCTGTTTGCGAT
The DNA here is from genome assembly GCF_037954325.1 of Fistularia commersonii. Lineage (NCBI taxonomy): Eukaryota > Metazoa > Chordata > Actinopteri > Syngnathiformes > Fistulariidae > Fistularia > Fistularia commersonii. Next base: position 13,604,502 of record NC_141294.1, on the reverse strand, counting down.
CCCTCATCGTGACGTCGTGGGAGACATGGGAGGCGGTCAAATGCGTCGGCGGCCCCATCCCACGTGTGCGTGCCCACCCGAGGACTCCTTTCACAGCCGGACACCTGGGTTTATCCGGCTGGACCCTGTGCCCTCGGCGTATTTCATGTCGGCGAAAGAACGAGAGCCGGCACTATTATCACCCCGAGCTGGAAATCAGGCTGTCGGAGACGTCGGCCTCGCATCTCCGCCGGGTTCCTTATCTGCAAAGGTGAAAGGTAGCGATTCATTCTAACGGGCCGCTCCGACTTTCCCACGTCTTCGGAAGACACCATCCATCTGCAGTGACGTCTGACCCGCTGATGAATGCGCGGCTGGTTTTTTTTTTTCGCGAATCTCGCTTATCGAGAAACTGAAGACGTTGTGGCGAAAGAGATCTCTCCTTTTAGGATAGTTCTCCGATTCAGTACTCGGTGTTCCGAGCGCACAATGAGAGGTCGAGGGGGAAACGCAGAATTCACCGCCGTTCTTAACACGAGCCGCGCCCGACAAGTGGTCCGACACAAAGCTAGCAGGACGTGCACAAACACAGAGTGCATTTCAGGTTTAGGAGATGTTGGAGGAATGCGTGTGGGCATCTGTTTTCTTCATTTGTGGATTTGCCCCTTTGTCCGCAGCCTCTCTCCCTCTCAGCTCTAATTTGTGGGAACCCTGCTCTCCTGCGGCCCTCCTTAGTGAGAAAGTATTCCAACTGGGGTTACTGTGGCCTTCGGAAGGCTTAGGAGCCGATCTGGGAGGATTACCCCCAGCGGCGGCGTCCGATCTACACCCAAAATCATCAACATAGCTGCCGTGACCCCCCGCCCCCGCTCTCCTACCCCAGCGTATCCGACGCCTTGAAATGTGAGACGACCCTCGAAGGTTGCCTGTGAACATAAGCCGCATTCTTTCACAGGAACTTTGCACCCACGGGAAAACGTCTTCCCCGTAATGTTTTGATAATTCCATTTATTTATTGAACGGGTAACACTTTATACACCGGCTTACTGCATGACCGATTTATTTCGTGCCGGGAGGGTAATTACATTAGCAATAAATGTGCAAAAGATCTCGATTTTGCACACAGCCAATGACTCTGCTGTGCTCTGTTTTATAACGTGAAACAACACTTTATAATAACGGGTATATTTTTACAGTCGACGGATATACAGATGTGTATATATTACTTTACATGTTTGTGCTACACGTTTAGAAGCCAAATACACAGTGTCTGAGACAGAGGCACCGATACGCCCAATGCAAATAGCAGCTCTGTGTGTCTATTTCTTCAAAGTTGTTGCCAACGCATGCGACTGTCCGCTGATACGATATCAATAGTGATCTTTTGTCGTCTTCCTGCCGTGTTGATCAAGAGCTTGTAGTACAGAAGAGTGTCACGAGAGGGCGGCACCGCAACGCACCGCGCCGTGTCGGGTCACAGGACCAAAACATATTCGGCGTGTACACGCGTGGAATCCAATTCTTCTTCTCGATCTAAATGTTTATCTTGGACTTGAACGGGCGTTAACTGGGGCCAGGGTACGGTCATTTTTAAGTGAAGTCCTGACGCTAATCGGTCGAGAGTGCATCATTAGTTTTACATAACTAGTGAAAATACGAGAATACATATTATGACAAGCGTCGTCAGCGATGCAAATCACAATGCGTCTGATACGGAGCGCTGTTGGCAACGGCCAATCAAAGGCGTTGTAACTGCAACACGAGGCACGGCCGACCAATCGCGTCGCGTCGCTTTGAGAGGTGGCATATGGTGGCGGCAATGTTATGGAGTTTCCGCTACTCTCTACTTTCATGCCATCAGGTTAGGAAGCTAGCTGGATAGCTAAGCTAGCGTCACGCTAGGCCTCCAGCGGAGCAGCGGGAGAGGCGCCGAGATCAAACACGTCAGTTCGAAAGGAGACGAATAACCTTGTATGAATCTGCATGAGAACAGTTAAAATCCCAGAAATATGGTGGTTCTCAAAATTCGAGACCAGGTAAGTAAGCGTTATGTCAGTGCTTAGCCAAGTTGAAGCTAATGTTGGCTGGCTAGCCTTAGCTAACCCGAGCTGTTCCGATTTCAACGTATGTCAGCTCTGAAATCCGAGAATCTGCCGCCAGTCGCTGCAACGGAAGTCTTTCCCTCTGGGATTTACGGGACTTTCGTTACCGGCCTCGCTCTCGCCGTGCGATCGTTTGGCGAATCTGATGGGTTTTCGTTGGATCGGGACGCATCCCCCTCACACCGAGACACATGCTCTCGGGCGCTCGGGTTGTTAGCCGGGTCCCCCTCCATAGCGGAGCCCCGGTGATGGTTCGCTAGGTGTGTCGTGACAAAACCGCATCGGGCTCCCCGGTCGTGTGGCTTACGAACACCCGTGAAATCGCCGCAAAGAATGAGAGAGAATGTCGGCCTAGAGGCTGTCTGACACTCCCGAGCCTTTTGAAATATTTAATGTGATGCCGCTGTGGCTTTCGATCGTTCGGAGGCATCGATCACTCGGAACCGCGTTCTGTCCAACGGAGTCCTTGGACCGGGATGAACCCGGTTTGGCGACCCCTCACACCGTCTCCCTGCCTCCGGTCACCCGTATTTACTGTGACGTTGAGCTCCGGAACACCGCCGCGTAGTTTATGACCATGTGGGACAAAGTGCCCGATTTTTATGCCGTGCCCTTTTCGACGACGTTACAAAGTTGCTCTCCGGTGTCTGGACCGGAGGCGGGCCGCCTCGCTGAAACGTGTGACAGGATTAGACATGTGTCATCTTTCTATAATAAAACACTCGCCGTCTCCTTGTGACAACAAGAATAACTTTCTGTTAACGTTCAAGTGCTCGTTCAGCACATGGCTGCTATTCTGGTAACATATGTACGTGCGTGTGTGTTTGCTTGGACGCTCCTGTGAGCCGGTGGAGTTGCCAAAGAGCTGTCTCCATGGTGATGGTATTAACTAGGCTGGCTCGTATGTGCACTGTGCTGAGGACAGAGAAACGTCCAAAGCTCCCGACATGAGTCGCGCAGGACTGGAGCCCTGAAAACAACATGCCGATTTGTCCTTCCTCCTCAGAAATGGTCCAAACAAGACAGCGAGAGGAGCACAAATGCCCACTTGTTTCCCCGGGTTTGACCCCGGCCCGTGTCGCTTCTGTCGGCCCGCAGATATTCACGGCCGTTACGCAACCAGGGAATTGCCCCCTGTTTTGGGAATACAAACTTCATAGCTCGTAGTGGTATCGCTCGGCCCCGTTCAACTGAACGCGACAAAATGGGTGTCGCGCTTGTTTTCGACTCTGCTTTTTTTGTTCGTGAACGTGAGGGGACGCGGCGGTCGGCGGCGGTATCTGTTGGAAGGCAGCACAAAGAGACTCCGTTTGATTATGAATTATAGATCTATGCCGCATAATACCCGAGTCTCATTAGCTACATGGCTGCACAGGAGCTAGCTAGACAGCACCGGAGCCGCTTGGAGAAATACCTCTCACCTGCGTGCACCCTGGACGAGCCAAGGTTCGGCCCAAGTCAACAACAGACCGTCGGTATTTAAGTGTCGTGTTTAGTCACTGGAGCTCCTGAATGATCAGTTGATTTGTTCAAAAAAACATCTTCAATCCCCCACTGTGTGTATTGACGACATCGGTTTGCTTGTTTTGTCGGGAGAATTCTGATAAATATTTCATAGAGTTCAAGGGCTTGGGTGTAGAGGGTTTTTGTTTTTTCGTGTCATAATAAAAGCCGCTCTGTTTGTAGCCTCATTTGATCTTTTTAAAACAGACTGAAGTCACAGAAGAGTTAAGGTTTAGTGGGGCCGGGAATGTTGGACGCGGGACTTTGAAGGGTAACCGGTTGCAGCCTGTGGATGGGATGTCCTGCCCTCAGCGTTCCCCCAGCCCATGCCAGCCTCCTCCCACGTGCAGCCCAAAAGTGCCCCATCAAAGGCTATGCGCTGGTGTGACGGCGGAACAGTGGAGTGCTGCCGGTTCCATCGCCGCCCAGAAACACTAATTCAAATCATACGTATTGTTTTTTTAAAGAGAATTGCACAGATTGCTGCAGGCCGTGACATAACACTGCCATGTCACAACGCTTTACCGCACAAAAGTTTGTCATTCTGTCGAAAGCAGGCATTTTTTGGAAAGAAACAAGCGGCATCGATTGGGGAGACGCTTTGTTCCCAGGGAATCCTGCAGGTCGGTGTTAAAAATAAGATCATTCTCAAGTGACTCACTTTGAATGAAAAACTTGGCTGTGCGTCGGAAGAAAAAGGTGCTCACAAACATGAATGATTCCTATGAACTGGTGGTCAAAAGCGAAGCGCCTTTTTCATTGGCAGCCAGTCTTGCTCGGTGGTTGTGTTTTGCTTGTTCGAGGCCAGTTGTAGGTACGAATACACACGCTTACACAGTGACATGGTCATACGAAAAATCATATACATAAACATTCTGACTCATACTTTGATTGGGGATACTAATCCTGGCATTCAAACTTTATCAACATAATCTGAGAATGAAATATGTTATTTCTGCCGGATGTGGGCATGTTTGCGGGATACGATTTGGAAATTGCACTTTGCCACGATGCGGGATAAATTAGCCGGCTGCCGGAGCTTTGAATTTCAACGCGCCCGGCTCTCGAATCTTTCCCTCCTCAAGAATGTGAAAACACCAGAGTGCCTAACTAAGTTTTCACTTTTATACTTTTGGGGATAACTGTAATATGTACTCTATCCACATTGGTATTTTATCACAACGTACTGTCAGAAAATCAAGGGTGTAACAGTGCACCGTACATCAATATTGCAGGAAAGGGGATCGCATTATTCAGCCACCTAATATTTTGACCCCTGGGACGAGAGGGCGCAGCAGGTTTCCTGGCTCCGCTTTACTGACTTCTTCTTGGCTGTACAGAACAATAGCCTGATCAGAATAGCCAAAAATATACAGCATTTTGTTTTGGTTTTTGCACCGGAATCGAGCGAACGACAAGTAAACCTGCTAAGAAACAGAAGTGCTATAAAATCACCAGCCGTTGTTTGTCCTCAAGTGTCTTTCATTAAAGAAGCAAGAATTGATATCCTCTTATAAATCCCAATTGTCGAATTTAGCACGACATCACTTGTTTGGAAAGAAAAAGGAACTTGTGTCCTATCATGACACTTGTACGGGGATTGGCGATGCACTAATCCCTTCTGACACCATCCAACCCCTGGTGGAGGCATGACTCATCCACCCACCCGGAGTAATCAATTTCCCTGATTTGGAGGTGAACGCTCGGCCCCGCTGCCTTCAGATTAAATAGCACAAGCTCTATATCCGTCTCCGTGTTTATTACGCGGTCGTCTTTTGAAAAATAATTGAATTTGTGTTCTTAGGATGTAAATGCTGCTGTGATTTCCACCGCAAACTGCTTTTCCTCTTTTCCGTCCAGAATTTACATGAAATGCCTGGGTCACAGCAAGACTAGTATTGAGGGAAATCTAATACGCGTTGACCTGTGGAAGCGTCCGCTGACAATCCGGAAGTTGTTGTTTTGTTTAAAGCGACCCCGACGCCTGCGGATGTTACTGCAATCCCCTCGCCACCACCTGGCCTGCAGAGCGTGCTGCGATTTGCTCGCCAATACCGGATCCTCAGTTCCGACAGCGATTGCGTGCTTTTGTTGCGCTGGAGCGTCTGCATCCCGCGGACGCGTAGGCCGTCGCAGTCGGAGGCCGCCGCCTCTCGGGACGAGCTCTGTTTTTTAACCGTCGGCAACGGCCGCATCCCCGGCGGCTCTTTGATTCATTCAGGTGTGAGCTGTGGATGTCCAGGCCGGGCTGCGTATATCACGCTTTTAATCCCTCAGCATTTGGACACGCTTTTACCCGGTATTGGATGTCATGTGGCGGGCCATATGGAGGAGGGTGGGTGTTGGACCGCCGGGCCCACAGCCTGCCACCCCTCCGGTCGGGACGTTTCTGCCTTGTGGTTTTTTTTTTTTTTGGTTTGCTTTGGAAAATATAAGTTGTTTCTGCTCTGAAACAGGACTGTGGCATTCCAGGTTGTTTTTAGTGTTTGCGTGTGTGTGCATATTGTGAGGCTTGCTTTGAATGATCCCAACGGTCTGAATGAAAAGTTTTCTGAGACAGAACAAGATCAACTTGAAATTGACAGTTGTGTTTCACAGTGTTGTAGTTCTGATGCATTTCATGCGTGTGTGTCATCAATAGAAAGCCATCTGATTGATTTGCTTTTCCCTTTCAGCCTGCTTTGCTGAAAGCCATCTTCAATGTGGATCCCGATGAAGTGCGCTCACTCATTTTCAAAAAAGAGGATGTAAACGCACAGGTGAGCCCCAAAGACCGCCTTCGCTGTTTGTTTTTTCCCCGCTCCCCGTTCTGTTTGATTTTCAAGACATCCAGTGCCACGCAGTGCAAACCCCCCCGGTGGAATTGGCCATGATAAGCCTCATCGGGCGCTTTAGTCAACGAGCTAGTTGTTGTGTAAATAACGACACAGTTACAGTTTGTGCTGTACACGCCGGCTCGGCCCATTTTAGTGCATTCCTCGTCGTAACTGCTCTTTTGAGGGGGGGGGGGGTTCAAAATAAGGCTCCTTTGTGCTTGAGTTTAATCAGGAAGCATTTTCAGTCACTGAATCTGTATTTAACCCACTTTTCGTAGTGAGCGATGACCACCGGCCTGTTTCATGTGGACTTTGAAGCCAAATGATGACCTAAGCACCACGCAGAAATACCAGGAGCAAAATGCTTTGTTTTGGTTGTCCTTTAACCGCAGCGGTGTCTTCCACTCATTGCAGGACAATGAGAAGCGAACGCCTTTGCATGCCGCTGCTTATCTTGGAGACGCAGAAATTATAGAGCTTCTGATTCTTTCAGGTAGGATGTTCCTGCACATTGCCTTTGTGGACTTCAGCACTCATAAGTCCGTTCAGTCAGAATATGGCCGTATCTCGTGTGTGTGTGCGTGCGTGCGTGCGTGCGTGTGTGCATGCGTGTGTGTGTTTTTCTCTAGGCAAGTTTGTGTCATTGTCTGAATCGAAAGCATTGTGAGATGGTTTGGCCATGACTGATCCGGCCACATCCTTTACAGATATTCTCCTAGTGTCCCTCGCTGCATCTCAGGTCTACCTTATTCAGGCCAATCTGACACCCGTCCTTTCTTTCTCGCTGCTGAGACAGACCTCAACATTCCCGTCTCATATTTCTGACCGTCCGAGGCAAAATAAAAGCAACACGATGAGCTGTTGACGGGAAATTCATCCAAACCAATATAAAGCTGTTGGGTTTTTATGAGGCCACATAATGTGTTTACTCGTAATCCGCGTTTTACGGTGTACAGCGAGCGATAGGCTGACTGAAGGTGGCGGCCTGGCGGCCCGCCGGCACCACCGGTGGGACAACTCTTTGGCTCCCCCGATTGTCATGAAACAACAAACTTGTCATGCAGGCATGTTGTGAAAAGAAAGCTCTGCAAAGTTTACCCATCTGCAGTTTGTCACAAAGGCTGCTGTTTGTTTCCCAAGCTGCATTTGGGGCAGGTTATATTCTGAATACATTGGGTGCAGAGCACAGCCGCCCTTCCACGCATTTAACGATACACATAAAAACTCTATTGAATGTCATAAAATAGTCAAATAACATCACCAGCGTAATTGAAGTACAACTTGTAGACTTGACCTTGAAAATAAAAAGTAAGAGTCTAGTAAGTCAGAGTCTTTACAATCCTCGCTTGCGCTTAAATTTGAATCCGAGCAGCCCGAGCCTTTTAGTCCGTTCAAATTCGGCGTTCCATGTGACGGCGGAACGCGCAATCTTGACCTTGACAGTTAATGAAGTCCTAATCTGGAGTTTGTAAACCTTGTGAAACGGAAGGCGATCCTGGGATGAGTTCAGGAAACCCCATTAGTGACCTGACGGCCGTTGTCCTCTCCCTTGTGTGGTAGGTGCCAGGGTAAATGCCAAAGATAACAAGTGGCTCACCCCTCTGCACCGAGCTGTTGCCTCCTGCAGCGAGGTATGTGAGCGTCCCTCACACACACACACACACACACACACACACACACACACACACACACACACACACACACACATCTGTGGACCTTTTTGGAGAGACGTGAATGGTCTGGATTTGATTCCTGTGTTGTTTCCCCTGCAGGAGGCTGTCCAAGTATTGCTGAAACACTCTGCTGACGTTAACGCCCGGGACAAGAACTGGCAGACGCCGCTTCACATCGCGGCGGCGAACAAGGCCGTCCGCTGCGCCGAAGCGCTGGTCCCCCTGCTCAGCAATGTGAATGTGTCAGATCGAGCGGGCCGGACGGCGCTGCACCACGCGGCCTTCAGCGGTCACCTGGAGGTAACATTAGGCCAAAGGCATTGTTTGGGCCGCGGTGAGCTTCAGCCAAAGAAGCACTTTAATTCCTTTAGTATTGATTTCATTGGTCCTAAATGGATGAAAGGCCTCCAGAAAGCAAACATGTCCTAACAGTAATGGCGGGTGCTGACTGTGTCCATCCTGCCTCATATTTTAAAACCACAGCAAAGTCTTATTGCCAAACTAGCGGGAGAGCCCGACTCTTATTTTTTTTTTTTTTTTAAACAAACCATAAATATAAGCTCCCTGATCCTCTCCTCTCTCTGAAAGGAAGTGTTTATACATGCCTTATAAATGTGCAAACACAATGGGCATTGTATTCAGCATTTGAATGGAGGACTGAACAATGGTGTCCAAGTGAAGGGTGATGTGTAACTCCATATCCCTTTTTAGCTCTTCTGACTGCCTCGTGTGTGGAACCGCGCCAGCAGCGCGCTCACTGTCGGACCCGCAGAAAGTCACGTTAGCAACCGGAGAGGAGAAATACCCCTCGCGGTCTTTGCCGTGATTTCCCCCCGGCTGTTTGATCAGGGAGCTGTTTGCACGTCTAAACACCCCGACAAACTTGCATGCGGAAGAAACCGCAGCTTAACAGACGGCACCTGTTTGTGTAGTGACGCAACTTCACTTCACGCCGTCGGCCGTCAATCGTAAACGGCGGAGGCTCTCGAAAGGTGCGGCTCTGGTCCGATCACACGCTCCCATACAAGTGTGTCTTTGTATGGAGTGCGGGCATATACTGGCTCGTGATTTAGTTTTTTTGTGTGTGCGGTTCCTTTAATCGGGCATTAATGCAAATGTAATGCATATAAGCTGATCGGCCCGGCCTCTTTGTTAAGCGGCAGTAATCCGGTGTAACGGTAAACACTCCGGATGTACGACTCACCGCGCTCTTTCGTCACCGTTACAAGTGTCGCAACGTTGCGGATCCCTGCGGTGTCGACCCGAGTCGAGCTCACGGTGTGTTTCTATCCACGCTCGGTCAGTCATTGAAAAGCGGGATTTATTTATAGCTTTGCGGAGGCTCGTAATTCATTAGCCCAGATCAAAGCGGGAGGCTGACGGCGGCGCGGACGCCACATTGATCCGGATAACAAAGCTGCACGCACAATGTCCCCTAATGGTGGTTATTTCCCACAAACTCTCTGAATAAGAAGTGTTCACTTAGCTCGCCGCCTCTGACGTCGTCACCGGCGTTTTGTTTTGTGCACGTCTCTCAGATGGTGAGGCTCCTGCTGTCCAGAGGGGCCAACATCAATGCCTTTGACAAGAAGGACCGGCGGGCCATTCACTGGGCGGCCTACATGGGTGAGGCCTGCTCACTCCCCGTCAGCTCAACCTGTCTCGACACACCCCGCATTTTCAGAAATTTAATGCCATCAAATTTATTATCGTTCTCATGTTTTTGGATTATATTCCTAAAAAGGCACGACGGTGCTGGTTGTACCTTTTGAATGGCGCCGTCACTGATCCCGTCCCTTCCAACGGGTCCACAGGGTGGACCTGTATTAGCCTTAAGGCCAGCACTTGAATAGGACGTCAAACATGGAAAATGTCCGTCGTCGGGAGGAACGTGCAGCGCGGCAAAGGCCGTGTCAGTTCTGTCTCTATGGCACCTTCATGCAGTGAGACACGTCTGTCCGTCCTCAGGGCACATAGAGGTGGTGAAGCTGCTGGCGTCTCACGGCGCGGAGGTGGCCTGCAAAGATAAGAAGTCTTACACCCCTCTGCACGCAGCGGCCTCCAGCGGCATGATCAGCGTCGTCAAATACCTCCTGGATTTGGGGGTGGATGTGAGTTCCACTCAGTCATTCCTCTGTGAACGCCGTCTGATCTGTTCTGTTCTCGCGTGAAAGAATATCACTTATAGCAACAAAGCTAATGCACTCCAGTAGTCACGCCTTTGGGATCAGCATCAAAATATCAACCAAAAAGCGCAAGCCTGTGACAACTAACCACTTCATGGTCACGTCGGCCTCCAGATCAACGAGCCCAACGCGTACGGCAACACGCCCCTCCACGTGGCCTGCTACAACGGCCAGGACGTGGTGGTGAACGAGCTCATCGAGTGCGGGGCCAACGTCAACCAGGTGAACGAGAAGGGCTTCGCACCTCTGCACTTCACGGCCGCGTCGCGCCACGGCGCCCTGTGCCTGGAGCTCCTGGTGTGCAACGGCGCCGACGTCAACATCAAGGTGGGTCCGAACCAGACTCTATCATCTGAGTTTTAACACCGATTACTAATTCAGCGAGCATCTCCATAAAACAACTGAAGGTTTGCCTATGCAAAGGTAGAGTCTTGAAACAGACACCTGTAGCCTCTGGCATGTGAGTCCACACACAGCCAGTGTTACCGCGAGTGTGTCCAGGCATCACCTGGGCGAGGCACGTCCGATATCAAACATTTTACCTTCCTTGGTCCCGAGTGAAAAGCCTAAATGACGATCTGATAGCGCCCGCACAACAGGACATTTCCTGCAGAATGTTCCAGAAGCAGAGGCCCGTAAACGCCCCGCCTCTGTGTTCTAATCTGGGTTCTACTCGTCGCCCGCGAGGCGTCAGACGTGGGAACGTGCCTGCTGTGAAAGGGCAGATCCACACAGAGTCATGACACCAAAGATAAAACCGCTCTCTCTGGCTGTTTTGTTCAAATGTTTAGCTAATTTGTGTCAAATGTCACTGCTGAAAGTAGATCCACTAACATTTGCAAACTTCCTTTTTTTGTTGTTGTTTTGCTCTTTGTAGAGCAAGGATGGCAAGACTCCCCTCCACATGACGGCCATCCACGGGAGGTTCTCGAGGTCTCAAGCCATCATTGAGAATGGTGAGCTTCTCTCACCGCGTGACCCTGACGGATGTTTGCTCCTCGGGCTGGACGCCGTGGACGGCGCATCTGGAAGTGTCACTCCAGGCTCCTCAGTGTTTGCTTTGTGTCTCTTCTCCTGGAGGTGCGGAGATTGACTGCGAGGATAAGAATGGAAACACGCCGCTGCACATCGCGGCTCGATACGGACACGAGCTCCTCATCAACACCCTCATCACCAACCGAGCTGACACCTCTAAGTGAGTGAAGCTTCTCCCGCTGGTATGAACCGGAGCAGAGATAGAGCTGAGTGTCATGTGACCGGTCCAGAAGTTGTCTCGCCTTAAATTCAAGAACGTCACGGGCGTCCTCCCGTGACGTTCATAAAACGACGGGTACCCGGGCAGTGGTTGACCGCGGGCGTGGTGTCTCCTCAGACGTGGGGTCCACGGCATGTTCCCGCTGCACTTGGCCGCCCTCAGCGGGTTCTCGGACTGCTGCCGAAAGCTCCTGTCATCAGGTGAGAACATGTCGCCGTGGCCGGACCCGCTCCCGTCCGGAGCGAACAAAATGGCGAAAGTTCAATATTGAGATGGTCCAGATTTAATAAGGCGGTTTCCTCTGGAAGACGCTATTTGATTGACCCTTTCAGCATCCCAGCTTCGTGCTGCAGCTCCTGAGTAAAGGAGTCCTTCTCACAGCCTCTCCTCCTCTGCAGGCTTCGACATAGACACTCCTGATGACTTTGGCAGGACCTGTTTACACGCCGCAGCCGCTGGAGGGTGAGGAGCTCGAGGCGCATGAATATTAAAGCTAATTACCAGTTGTTATAGTAAGAGCCTAACCACGTTGGTCCTCCTCGAACCGCTCAGAAACCTGGAATGTCTCAATCTCCTCCTCAACACGGGGGCCGACTTCAACAAGAAGGACAGCTTTGGCAGGTCGGTGTCTGTCGCGGTCTACGGACCGAGCCCGGGTTCGCCCCGGGTCCGTCTGACCGGCGTGCTGAGCGGCGTTTGCTTTCTGCAGGACTTCCCTGCACTACGCCGCGGCCAACTGCAACTACCAGTGTCTGTTTGCCCTGGTGGGATCCGGGGCCAGCGTCAACGACCTGGACGAGAGGGGCTGCACCCCGCTCCACTACGCCGCTGCCTCCGACACCGACGGAAAGTCAGTATGAGTTCGATGTTTTCGCGTCCCCGTCCGTCCAGAAAAGCCTTCACCTCACAAGAGTAGTACATTCGGCGGTCATTGTGTGACGAGTCGGCGCAGGCCTGCGCGTCTCACTGAAGCACTGGGAAAAAGGCCTTTATCCCTGAAATCCTCCTCTCCGGTCCCGGCAGGTGCCTGGAATATTTACTGCGCAACGATGCAAATCCGGGGATCCGAGACAATCAGGGCTACAACGCTGTGCACTACTCGTCTGCGTACGGACACCGCCTCTGCCTGGAGCTGGTCAGACACTCTCGCCCGCACGGCAGCTTGAAAGTTCTTATTTGCCCGTCGCAGTTCCGTCCAACTCACAATTGCTTTCCCTCGGTGTCTTTCAGATCGCGAGCGAAACCCCTCTGGATGTGGTGAGTTCTCGCACTGATTGGGTCCCAGAACATTATCTTTGAATGTTTTGCTAAGCTTCAAGGCCGGGCAGCTCATTATAACGGGGGGTAGATCCTAAATGCCGTCCTACTTTTCCAGTTAATGGAAACCTCAGGGACGGACATCCTGAATGACTCTGACGTCCGAGCCCCCGTCAGCCCCCTGCACCTCGCCGTGAGTGACGGCCAGCTTCCAAAGTCAAACTCCATCCCCGTCTTCTACACGGCATATTTATCCCCTCTGTCCTTTTGACCCCTCAGGCGTACCATGGCCACCACCATGCTATGGAGGTCCTGGTGCAGTCTCTGCTGGACCTGGATGTGAGGAACGGTCAAGGCCGCACCCCTCTGGACCTGGCTGCGTTCAAAGGCCATGTGGAGTGTGTGGACGTCCTCATCAACCAAGGGGCTTCCATCTTAGTCAAAGACTTCACCCTGAAGCGAACCCCCATCCATGCTGCAGGTTCGCACCGCCGCTTGTTTTACCCCGTTGCATTTACGTCGGCGTGTCGTTCATGTCCGTTCCTTCCGCACAGCGACCAACGGCCATTCAGAATGTTTGCGTTTGCTGATCGGAAACGCTGACCTTCAAAGTGCGGTGGACATTCAGGACGGGAACGGACAGTAAGTGCACCTCGCGCCGGTTTTCTTCTCTCTTCGGTGTGATCGCGAGGTGTTTGAAATGTCTTAACCTTTGGTCTGGTGATTCTCAGAACCCCGCTGATGCTCTCCGTCCTGAGCGGACACACGGATTGTGTATATTCTCTGCTTAATAAGGGAGCCAATGTAGAAGCCAAAGACAAATGGGGCAGGACGGCCTTGCATCGAGGAGTGAGTGCACCGCTTTTGCTCAGATGATGCGTTCATTTATGTGCACGAGTCCCGTCGTCCATATTAGCCGATGCCATCCTGTGATTGGAGGAGGGCTTCCTGTCCGAGCGTCTGAAATGGATGTCGGGGCGCGACGGGTAAGGACGCTCACCCCCTCCGTCTCCCGCCCCCAGGCTGTGACCGGGCACGAGGAGTCTGTGGAGGCCTTGCTTCAGCACAGCGCCAACTTCATGGTGCGGGACTGCAAAGGACGCACGCCCATCCACCTGGCGGCAGCGTGCGGGCACATCGGGGTCCTGGGGGGTCTGCTGCACGCCGCCCAGTCCGTGGAAACACTTCCTGTCCTAACGGACAATCAAGGCTACACCCCGCTGCACTGGGCCTGCTACAACGGTACGAAAAAAAAGAAATAAACAACATCATTGCAGTGTTTCTGGAAACCCGCCGTCATTAAAAAGACGGGCGTGTTGCCGACAAAGTATAAGGGAGTTCAGGCCTGAGCTTATCTAAGTCAGCACCGTGGCGGTCTAAGGTTGAGCCTCTGATAAGCCGGGGTGTCATACTGTAAAGACCCGGATCGTGACCGCCGTGCACTGCTCTCGTCTCCTAGGTCACGACACGTGCGTGGAGGTGCTGCTGGAACAAGAGGTTTTCCACAAGGCTGAAGGCAACTCTTTCAGCGCCCTGCACTGTGCCGTGTAAGACCCCGCACTCGCTTTCTTTCCTCCGTCACCGTGACGACAGGGAGGCGGATGAAGTAACCCAGCTCTTTTCTGGCCTCAAGGATTCATGATAACGAAGGCGCTGCCGAGATGCTCATAGACACCCTGGGTCCCGCCATCGTCAACGCCAAAGACAGTAAACACAGGTAACGCGTTGGGAAACGGGGATCACCAGTGAAAGGAAGTGTGTGTGTTAAACCCGGTGCTTGTCCGCCTGTGGCTGCAGGACCCCCCTGCATGCCGCCGCCTTCACAGACCACGTGGAGTGTCTCCAGCTGCTGCTGAGCCACAACGCCCAGGTCAACAGTGTGGACGCGGCGGGGAAGACGTCCCTCATGATGGCCGCCGAGAACGGCCAGACCAATGCTGTCGGTACGCCCGCCGCGAGCCGCCCTCCGCGAAATCTCTCCGAGCGGCGTCTCAACGGGCTCGGAAATGAATTTGTTCCCCTCTGTCCCTCCCATCGTCACTTTTATACCAGAGCTGCTGGTGAGCAGCGCAAAAGCAGATCTCACTCTGCAGGATGCTGTGAAGAACACCGCCCTCCACCTGGCCTGCAGTAAGGTCAGTGCAGCCCATCCAGCCCAGGAGGAGGCTCTGTTTAGGAGCTAGTAACAGGATTTTGTTGTTTTCAAACTCACCGAGCTGCCCTTGTGTTGTCCAGGGACATGAAACCAGTGCCTTGTTGATATTGGAGAAAATTTCAGACCGAAACCTCATTAATGCCACTAACGCGGCCTTACAGACGTACGTATCAGCCCGTGGTCCGTCCGTCCGTCTGTCTGTGAATGAAGGGACTCCGCTGTTGGACCTCTGCTGCGCTAAACTCTACACAAACCCATTTATTGGCTGCTGTCCTCGTTTCTTTCTCTCTCAAGGCCTCTACACGTGGCTGCGAGAAACGGTCTGACGGTGGTGGTGCAAGAGCTGCTTGCAAAAGGAGCCAGTGTGCTCGCGGTCGACGAAAACGGTAAGTACGTTCCCCCAAATACCAGCCGTCCCCGAGCCCCCCGCCCAAACCCTCTGGAATTTTAAACTGCGTCCTCACGGAGGTGGCGGGATTCTGTTACTTGTGGCCAAAACCTCCCTTCAAAACATCAGCTTTATTTTTCAAAGTTTGAATGACTCAGCGCCCCCGGTTTCAGCTCTTTGCCTCGGGTCGGGTGAAACGCAGGGCCGTCAGCGCGAGGCCTCCCGGGCAGCGCCGCCGGGCTCCCGGCCAACCGGGCTGCGCTTTTAAACGGTCGCCGCAGAGGCTTTACGAAGGGAACCGAAAAGCAAATCTGATTGAAAAAGCTTTGCGGTGCGACTTAACAATTCCCGCTGGAAAATCTGGTGAGGCGTTTGACCGCAGCAGCCTGGCGTGTGGCTCAGCCGGCCTGCCGCGGCGCCCCGTCCGTCCGCTCACAGAGGACCCGATCGGGTCGGGATTTCCCGGAGAGCCCTGTGCCGACGGAGCCGTTCCTCTTGGATTTCGTTTCCCAGGGGTTTGCGATGAGAGGCGAGCGTGTCGCCACGCCGCATCTCCGAATCACTCCTACAGGCTCTGGTGTTATTTCTGTCGCCGCTTTTCAGGCTTCCAATCGTACGCTTGTCTAAAAAATGCATCTTCAACCTGGTTTTTTTGTTGAAGGCCCTTTTTTTCCTCATCTGTTCTAACTATGAATGTGCTGCAGAGGCTCCATTACATGTGAAGTTAAACACAAGAAGCCACTTGTTGGTAATCACAAGCGGACAGTCTGTTCCCGTTTATTTACGGTCTGTTGTGTTGCAGGAACTTGATCTGTAATTGCAGCCCTTTAAAAGCCGAGATTCACTTTATCTCTTCACAGTGACATTGAGGAGTAGATGATGAATATATGCTTGTTGAAGTAGCAAATGTCAAACTGGGTGGGTTCCTTAGGATGTGATGGCAGTAGGCCGGTTCCCGTCTGGCTGGAATGCGGTGAAAACGAGTACGCGGATGGAACCGAGCGAGGCCGCCGTTTAAGAAAGCGCCGTCGCTATGTTTTCTGAGTGAAGACGGGTGTTCTGTCCCCGCCTCAGGTTACACGCCAGCCTTGGCTTGCGCTCCCAACAAAGATGTGGCGGATTGCCTAGCCCTCATCCTGGCCACCATGATGCCTGTGTCCCCCTGCACGCCGGCGCCCACCCTCCCTTTCAGTGCCATTAATCACTACACCACCAGCCCCTCCAAGAGCGTCACCTTCGACAGCCTGCCGGCGCTGCGCGGCCAGCACAGCTCCTACTGCAGCTTCAACAACATCAGCCACCAGGACGGCTTCTACAAGGACGAGGAGCTCAATGACTCGGACTCGGAGACGTACTGAGGGACGGGAGGAAACCATGAAGCGCATTTAAACACACACCGTGTCTTAAAAATCACCCATCGCCAGCTTGGGACGGCAGAGGAAGAGACGAGCCCCCCACAGGAGCCTTAAGAGCCCCCCCACGCACACAGTACCCCACACACACACACACACACACACACACACACACACACGCACACACACACCAGAGCGCAGCAGAGGCAGGAGGTTGAGCTGGCTGGCCCACATTCATCCCAACCTCATCCAGCACCAGGTGTCCTTCCAGCCCATCCTGGACCTCAGCGCCTCCGGCTGCCCACGTGCACAGAGCCGCGCTCGTAGAGCGACAGGAACCGTTTCACAGCAATAAGATGCTGGAGAGGGGCGGCGGCGGCGGCGGCGGCGGCTCCTCCAGGACGCCAAACCCACACGGACCAAAAGACAAGGATGCATTTTAACCCGGTTTTAAAACGTGAAATCTGAGATTGACTTTTTTGTGATAATCGGCACAGGGGACGGGACGGGACGGGACGGGAGGGCAGGGGAGGGTTTCCTTTGACATTTTTGCCAGGTTTCAGAAAGGATGGGAATCCGCACACTTCATCTGTCAGAATGCACTTGTCCTTCAAGGCCACGCGGGTCCGACGGGAGGGAGGGGGTTTTGGATTTGCTCTTTCTTTTTTTTTTTGTTTTGTTTTGGAGATGAAATATTTTAAAATAACAATATCCATGTCTTAAACTTCATCTAGAAACCAGATTTGCTGACCTGAATAATTCAAATCTTGATTTAAAAAGAAAAGCCTGTCATGTACACCAGGTGGTCTTCAGCTGGATCATCTCACCCCTGTGTATGCACCTGTCCATCACGGTTTAGACTTTCAAGAATAAATTATTTGTGTACTTTTGGTTGCTATTTATGTGTTTATTTTGTGCCTTCATTAGTTACTGAGGAGACATGGGTTTGTAGAGGCAGCTGTGAGCGTACAGTGAGCGAGGAGTCGCACTGATCCAGTACCGAGGTATGTGAGGCCCAGCTTTGTGACGAGAAACACTGTAAACCAATGATATCACGAGACGCCGTTGATTTTCCTGTGTGAATGATTTCTTTTTCTCTCGCTATTAGCCGGTTTGTTGACAGGTCCCGCTTGCTTTAACACTCAAAGAGAAAACCACTCGCTCCTGCTTTGATTCAAAAACAACCGTTTTTTTTTTGTTTTTGTTTTTCTGTGGAGTCACTGTTTTAACTGGAAATATGTACAATACGTTTGCCGGCTTCATCGGAGTGAAAGAGACTTTTGCTTTCCCTGGCTTTTTCTTGAGAGGGATGAAACTACCATGTACATAGAAAATATGACTGTGAATTCAACCACACAACGAATTCTTTCAGTACTGAGATTGCTGTATATTTTATGAGTAATAAAGAAATGAGTTATTTAATAATGAACGCAAGTCTTTTCAATGGAGTATTGACTTCTTTCTTTTTTTCGACTACAGTTGGAAGTGACAGCACATGAAGATGAAAATCAAGAAATGATCGAATGCGCGATTGAACATTGAGGTCTCAAATGTTAATTTAACGTTCGCAGGACACACAAAATACCTCCACTCTCACACATGTTGCAAATATACGTATATTCATATCGATTTAGAAACAAACTTGCAGTAATATTTAAAATATGTGTGTATGTTTTCACTGCCCGTTATAAATATGTAATCTGTTGGCACGATCATTTTACCAGTAATTTTAGATTTATTTATTTTAGATTTTATTTTCAAATCAATCCGAATATTAATGCAGTAATATTTGAAATATGTGTGTATGTTTTCACTGCCCGTTATAAATATGTAATCTGTTGGCATGATCATTTTACCAGTAATTTTAGATTTATTTGTTTTAGATTTTATTTTCAAATCAATCCGAATATTAATGCAGTAATATTTGAAATATGTGTGTATGTTTTCACTGCCCGTTATAAATATGTAATCTGTTGGCACGATCATTTTACCAGTAATTTTAGATTTATTTATTTTAGATTTTATTTTCAAATCAATCCGAATATTAATGCAGTAATATTTGAAATATGTTTGTATGTTTTCACTGCCCGTTATAAATATGTAATCTGTTGGCATGATCATTTAACCAGTAATTTTAGATTCTTTTATTTTTAAATCAATCCGAATATTAATGCAGTAATATTTAAAATATGTGTGTATGTTTTCACTGTCCATTATAAATATGTAATCTGTTGGCATGATCATTTAACCAGTAATTTTAGATTCATTTATTTTTGATTTTATTTTTAAATCAATCCGAGTATTAACGCAGTAATATTTAAAATATGTGTGTATGTTTTCACTGTCCGTTTTAAATATGTAATCTGTTGGCATGATCATTTAACCAGTAATTTTAGATTCATTTATTTTTGATTTTATTTTTAAAGCAATCCGAATATTAATGCTTCAAACGACCAAATAATGAATTTCTGAGCACATCAACGAGGTAACTTGCCACTCGACGCGTAATGACGTTGCCCTGACGTAGGCTGCGTCAGTCGTCATTGGCTGTCAACCCGGAAGTGACCCAACCGGGGCGAGGCGTGGACTTCGGCAGGCGTGATGCATCCAGGTTGTAAACAGTGGGGAACCCGTTCGTGCAGCGGGTCGTTTCGTGTTTTTTGAGACAGTTTGCACAACCATGGAGGAAGTTACAGGCGCCCAGCTGATCGCAGAGTCTCTCAAGACGCAGGTATGAAGTTGTAAAACAAAACAAAAAAACAATTCTGGATGATTGAAATGTACTTGTGAATGTTGACACTGGGTCAAAGTTCACCGTTTGTGCTGCGGGTGCGACAGACAAAAACAGCTTTGGAGGGTCTCCGTCCGGGTCCTGAACGCAGAATGACGTGTCTTTTCAGAGAGTGGAGTTCATGTTCGGGATAGTGGGTGTTCCCGTCATCGAGGTTGCCATGGCAGCCCAGGCTGCGGGCATCAAGTATGTGGGGATGCGCAACGAGCAGGCGGTAAACACACACACACACACACACACACCTGAGCAATCCCTGCCTTGTTGCGTTAAAAGATGTCTCCTTTACGACAGGCCTGCTATGCCGCGTCCGCCATCGGATACCTCACTGGAAGGTAAGGAAGCCAGGCAGACATGATGAGGGCAGCTGGTGTGTCAGTGTGTGTGTGTCCATGGAGCTGTCTCCTGTGGCTGTGTGTGTCCAGACCAGGTGCCTGCCTGGTGGTGTCTGGACCCGGACTGATCCACGCTCTGGGCGGGATGGCCAACGCCAACATCAACTGCTGGTTTGACTCCAAAAAGCCCCCGGTGATTTTCCCCGTTGGTCCGCCGAGGCTTCATGAGGTGTGTGTTTGCGACCCGCAGGCCGGTGGTCGTCATCGGGGGCTCTTCGGACAGAAATCAGGAAACCACGGGTGCCTTCCAGGAGTTTCCTCAGGTAAAGCCGCACCTCGAGTGGAGTTTCAGCCGAACGATCGCTCACCGTAGTAACTGTGTCTTCAGGTGGAGGCGTGTCGCCTTTACAGCAAATTCTCTGCCCGACCCAGCAGCCTGGAAGCCATCCCTGCAGTGGTGGAGAAGGTACTCTGTCCACCGTTCTCCTTCGTAATTCATCACAGGTCGGCACTGATGTTCTGGCGATGCTCGGTGGCTTCTAGGCGGTGCGCACAAGTATGTACGGGCGTCCGGGCGCCTGTTACGTGGACATTGCAGGGGACATGGTCAACGCTAAAGTTGACAGAAGCAAAGTCAGGTTTGCAGTCGCTCCTCCAGTCTGAGTTGGAAGAATCCCCGGTTTGTGATCCAGCAGAGAACTGTGTTTCCCTGCAGGGCGGTGTCCTGCTGTCCACCTCCTCCGCTCAGTTTGGCTCGCCGCAGTGACATCGCGGAAGCCGTCGCGGTCTTAAAAGACGCCAAAAGACCTCTGGTCATCATCGGCAAAGGTAGCCGTCAAAGACGAGTACTGCGACCCCCCCGACCCCCCGCCGGCCCCCACGGGTGACCGTGGATGTGGGTTGTCGTGGGTCAGAGGTGACGAAGGCCGCTGCGCTCTGCAGGAGCGGCGTACGGCCGGGCCGAGGCGTCTCTGCAGGAGTTGGTGGAGCTGAGTGGCCTGCCGTTCCTGCCCACCCCCATGGGGAAGGGGGTGCTGCCCGACGATCATCCACACTGCGTAGCCGCTGCTCGCTCCAGGTCAGCCCGTCCTCCAGCTTTGGAAAAGCCCTACGGACCGCCCGTCTGTCACACTCACACACACACACACACACACACACACACACACATCTGAAATTAAAAACATACCATTCTTATATCAGAAGAATTCAATGTGTTTGAAATGTCCCGGTTTCTTGCTGGCCTGACCTCCCCGCCGTGGCGCCCCCGACCCCAAGGGCTCTCCTGCAGGCCGACGTCGTGCTTCTCCTGGGCGCCCGACTCAACTGGATCCTGCATTTTGGTCTTCCGCCCAGATTCAGCCCCGACGTCAAGTTCATCCAGGTCAGTAGATGACCCGGCCCGTCTCCGGCGCGGCGCACGATTGGTTGACGATTCAGAAGGCCACTGAAGCGTTCACGGTCGAGCATGTAGCCAGGTGATCCAGGGCGGTCTGTCCGAGCACACCTCTTCTCTGCAGGTGGACCTTTGTCCCGAGGAGATGGGCAACAACGTGAGGCCGGCCGTGGCCCTCCTGGGAGACATCAACACCGTCGTCGAGCAGGTGCTCCGTCGGCCCACGGCCCCCCGGCCCGGTCCGGCCGCACCGCCGTCGAATACAGCTCCTGTGTTTGGTTCCCCCTCAGCTGGGAGCGCGTGTGCGTGCGGACGGCTGGAGGTATCCCTCTGACACCGAGTGGTGGCGCTCCCTGAAGCAGAAGATCAGCGCCAACTCAGAAATGACGAAGGTCCACAGAGTTCTACCGATCCGCCCGTGTGACGTCCAGCCTGCATGAAGGCCCCGTGAGTGCGACCGCATTGTTTTCTGACGCCGTCTCCGCAGGCGCTGGCGCTTCGGTCCACGCCGCCCATGAACTACTACACCGTGTTCCACCACATGTCCCGGCTGCTGCCCCGCGACTGCATCATCGTCAGCGAGGGCGCCAACACCATGGACATCGGCCGCACCATGCTCAACAACTTCCTCCCCCGACACAGGCGAGGGCATCAACGCCGTATCCGTCTTCCGCTTGAAGCGACCGAGCCGGGAGGCTGACGCTCACTCGGGCCCCCCGGCCTCTGATCCCGCAGGTTGGACGCCGGCACCTTCGGGACCATGGGCGTGGGCCTGGGGTTCGCCGTCGCGGCGGCCGCCCTGCAGAGGAGCGAGGGCGGAGGCAGGAGGGTCGTCTGCGTGGAGGGAGACAGCGCCTTCGGCTTCTCCGGCATGGAGGTGGAGACCATGTGCAGGTGGGGCCGCTCGCTCCGCTCTCCTGGAGCACTCTCACAAAACCCTCCCTACCATCACACTGAATACTCTGTGTGTGTGTGTGTGTGTGTGTGTGTGTGTGTGTGTGTGTGTGTGTGTGTGTGTGTGTGTGTGTGTGTGTGTGTGTGTGTGTGTGTGCGTGCGTGCGTGTGTGCGCGTCTAACAGGTACAATCTGCCTGTAGTCATTGTTGTGGTCAATAACAATGGGATCTACAGCGGCGTCGACCCAGAGACGTGGAAAGAGATGTCCAAGATGGGGGATCTGGAAACCATGTGAGTCTATTTCTGGAGATCCTGAATGAATATCATCTAGCTCTTCTTCAGCCTCCTGTGTTTAAAAAGCAAAAAAGAAAATTAAAATTGTCCACCAGTGAAGACCTGAAGGTAGGTGAGAAACGGCAGGTGAACGTTTTTGAGACGCTCCAGGGATTTGAGACGATGTGTTTGGAGTCCAGACTTGTTCCGACGCTCGTTCCTCGGACCGAAGTGACCAAGAGGCTTCTGGAGGTTTCATACGACGAGGTTTCCTCATCTGATGATGGGAATCTTCTCCTCCTCATCCTTTGAGCTGCTCCCGTCAGGGGCCGCAGACGATCACCCGCCTCCATGTGACCCCTCCTTTCACACCAACTAACTTCCTGTCTTCTTCCTCTTCATCTGTCAAGCTCTTCTCATCTTCCTCCAGACCTTCTCTAACTCAGCATCCTTCTGCCCAGATAGATCTTCTCCATCTCTCCTCTGTCCATGTCCAAACCAGCTCAGTAGGACTTTATCTCCAGAACCTCTCCGTCCTCCTCACCTGCATCATCTCTGCAGCCTCCCGTCTTCTGCATCTGTTGATGTGATTGTATTTTGATATCTTCCGAACAAACCTCGTTTTTTCTGTTTCCCGGCTCTCGGCTCCTTGAACACAACACGTCAGCGGCCGCAGTGCCTTAATCCTGTGTTTCTTTCTTTGTTTTCCTCCAGAGCCCCGCCGGTGTCCCTCCTGCCGGAGGCGCGCTACGACCAGATCATGAGGGCCTTTGGAGGCCGCGGGTTCCTGGTGAGGACGGTGGAGGAGCTGCACGCCGCCTTGGAGAGCAGCCTGCAGGAGCGGGAGCGACCCAGCCTCCTCAACGTGCTCATCGACCCGGCCTCGGACCGGAAGCAGCAGGTGCTCCAGATCTGCGTCTGACGTTTGAACGCAAGCGCGGCTCTGGTCAGGAGGTCCTTGCCGCCACGGAGGACCAGGAGGGGAGGGAGGGATGGAGGGGACGGCTGCAGGGCTCCTGTCCAGCCACGCTGGAAACGCCAGATCACCGCCACGCATCGGACGCAATTTCAAAAACCTGGAAGTTTTGATTTCCCAGATGCGGTGGCGGCGGCCGTAGCTTCGTTCAAAACCCACCGCTTCACCTCAGGGGCCTGCTAGTTAGAAGCTGGCCCGCCGTATTTATGTCGGAAAACGTATCCTCGCAGCCCTCGGCTCCGCCCCCTCCGCTCAGGGCCGGCAGCAAATGGCGTGCGTCCTGGCTGAAGGCGGAGGAGGAACTCGCCCTTCGTCCCGGACGGAAGGAGCTCAAGAAATGCTCAAGTTCATTAACAGGGAGATGGTTCTGCTCTGTGTGCCTCCAGGAGTTCCCCTGGCTGACCCGCTCCAACCTGTAGCCCAGAGGAGGAGAACACCTGCTCCCTGGTGGGGCCTCGCATCCGTCCATGCAGCAGCAACCGTTCTCTGGAAAATGAATTCTCACTCATTTTGAAATAAATGTGCCTTCAACTGTTTGTACTCATTCATTTTTTCCCGGGAACAAAGTCTCCTCACCTTCCAGCAGTGGTTATTTGCATGGTGTTCTGTGTGGAGTCTCCACGTTCTCCCGCGTCTGCATGGGGTTCCTCAGGGTTCTCCGGGTTCCTCCCGCAGTCCCGACACATGCGGGAGGTTCACTGGAGATCCCGCGTTCTCCAGACGTGTGGCCGAGAGGGCGAGCGGTTGTAAACGAGGCCTGCGATTGGTCCGAGGTGAACCTGCTCCTGGGATAGGCTCCGCCCCCGGTGCAGGATAAGAGGTAGAATGAAAGATTTGTTCATGAATATGAAGTTACCCGGCTAAGTTTACAGATGCAGCCCAATATTAGACTCATGTGGTGTAAATTATTGCATTTTAATGGATTCATTTAATAGCAACACTTTAAGCTTGAGGCCTCCAGATGCTCAGAGACAGCAGACAGACATCAGGACCACCTCATTCACATCTGACCTTCCTGAATGTTCTCCCCTTGCAGGTCCCCCAGAATGTGTGTTATGCAGTAGAAGCTCACCGGGGCGACAGGACGCCACGGCGGGCATCGTGCACGGCACCGTGCACATGGGCAAGGAGACACATGTGATACCAGGATATGGGAGATTATCTTCACCGGCGTGGAGATTTCTGCAAAGACACAGGAGCACGAGAGCCAACTGTGGGTCAGCTGGTGTGTGTGTGTGTGTGTGTGTGTGTTGGGGGATGGAAGCGACAAAGGCACCCCCTGCAGTAGTAGAGGTCTAATATTGGCCGTCGGAGCAGCTGGCAGGCCTCCTCCTGTAATTCTAGTGCACGCCGATGCGCAGCGCAGATTTCACGGGCATTGGTCGGCGTACCCTGGTTTGAGAGGACGTAAGGAAGAGCGAGGGGAGAGGGAGAGGAAGAAGAGGGGGAGGAAGAGGAGGAGGAGGAGGAAGAGGAGGCGGGAGGGGAGCAGAGACACGGGGAGGAAGGCAGGGAGTCCGAGGGCTGCAACTCCAGGGAGCAGCATGACTCCTCTAACACCGGGACTGGACCTGGTCCTCTGCCTCTGCTGGGCCCTGGTCCAGCCCTCCCCTATGGACGCCGTGCTGTCCCTCCAAGCAGGTAGGAGTGTGTGTGTGTGTGTGTGTGTGTGTGTGTGCGTGCATGCACGTGTGTGTGCATGTGTGTGTGTTGTACAAAGAATACCATGCATGTTTCCATATTGAATTACCTGAGAATTCAATAGTGCAGCCTCATCTATCTATCTATCTATCTATCTATCTATCTATCTATCTATCTATCTATCTATCTATCTATCTATCTATCTATCTATCTATCTATCTATCTCTCTGTGTGTGTGTGTGTGTGTGTGTCTGTCTATCTCCTCCATGGGGCAGATTGGAAATGCCACTATAAATAGCCGGTCCTCCTCCGGTGAGGGCTCTGTGTGTGTTTGTGTTTGTGTGTGTGTGTGTTCGGGAGCTCTCCTGGACGGGTAACACACACACACCATCTGAGAGTTAGCACCTGTCTCCTTCTGCGGATCAGCAGATCATGGGTCGAGCTCCTCTCCTCCGGCCGTTCGTTGGAGGAAGTTGGTTAGAGCTCCGGTGTGACCTCCGGCCTCCTCCTCCTCCTCCTCCTCCTCCTCCTCCTCCTCGTGCATGTTGTTTTGCGTGGATGTGTAACGTGTCTGCGCTCCTCCTGCAGCTCTGAGACCTCCGGAGGAGCAGAGGAGGTTCAGCCAGTGCTGCCTGGTGAGTCCTCCTCCGCCCCCGCTGTTTCCTCCACCCCCTTCGCTTTGGCGCCGCCACGCTCATGTGAGTCGAAGTCATGTGACTTTCTATAGTGGAATATCTGTTGACGCGTCCTTGGGCTCGACCCGAGCGCTTCTCCAGTTCCTTCAGGAGGTTCTCCTTCTGCGTCCTGGTGAAGAACCAGGTGAGCGGTTGGATGACTGAGGACTGATGGGCGTCTTCTCTCCCAGGGTGAGGAACCCCAGGTGGACCATGAGAACGAGGGCACGCCGTGTGCCCGCGGCCCCCCGGGACCGGACGGTCCCCCGGGACCCCAGGTAAGACCTGCCAGAGCCCATGGAGTGATGGTCCAGGTTGAAGGTGTTTCGCGGGTTAAGACGTCAAACCCAAGCAACACATTCACTCTCAAGTCCCCTCCAACCGGAGAGTTCCTGCTGAGTGGGAGGCAGAGACCCCCCCCGACACACACACACACACACACACACACACACACACACACACACAACACACAGACACACACCACCCCCTCCGACACAGCGGTCCATTAACGCTCCGCATTTAGCCGAGACACAAATAGCCTTTTTCCACTGCCGCCACGTGTCATTTCAGAGGCGGCCGGAGCGCCGTCTGCCTGGAAAGCCGCGCTCGCCGCGTAAATTCCACAGATGTCCGACACAAAACCATGTGGCCGTGTGTGTATGTCCGCTTCCACGCGGTTTCTCTTTTTCTTTACGCCCCCCCACCAGGGGCCCTTCTCAAATCAATGGCGGCCCCCTCCGCCTTTAGCTAATTGCTAATTACAAATGCAAACTCTGGGTTCACGTCTTCTCTCCACGTCTCCCAGGGTCCGCCAGGACTGCCCGGGGTCGCAGGACCCAAGGGAGAAAAGGTAAACAGGTCTTATTCGTCAAGCTTCTCTCATTGACCTGTTGCTGAAGCCGCCGCTCTTGTCCTTCCTTCTCCTCCTCCTCTTCCTCCTCTTCTTCTTGTTGTCAGGGAGAAATCGGAAGACCTGGGCAAAAGGTGAGCGTCCCCATTAATCACTCCTCATTCCCCCGCTAAGTGGATTTACTCAAAAATGAGATGCGCTGCCTCGGCCTGATGGCTGATAGCTGGGAGGAGGCGGGGGGGGGGGGGGGGGGGGGGGGGGGGGGGGGGGTGCAACCTTGACAGGAGACAGTGCAGACACACACACACACACACACACACACACACAGGACGCTGAGGATGCTGAAGATGCTGAGGATGCTGAGACGGCTCATTTTGATGCTGGAGGGAGTTCACATGCTGCTTCCTCCCTGAAGTGTGTGTGTGTGTGTGTGTGTTACGCCTCCCTGTGTGTGAGATGACCCCACCGCCACCACCACTCTAGGAAAAAGCCAAGCCGATGCATTGAAAGCCTCCCGGCGGCCGCGACCCGGCGCTGGCGGGAGCGCGGCGCTGGACGGCGTCCTGAGCGGGCAGCTTTGCAGCACTGCAGTGCAATTTAGCTTAGTGCCTGAGCCAGGTCATAAATCATTTTATTTCCCACAAGCACAGGCTCCTGTTCTATATACGGGCTATCATTTAATTAAATAGAGCAAAGTGACAGGGCTCGTTAAAGTCATTCCTCCCTCCATGCAGCGCCGCTCCTCCTCTGATGGATGCAGCAGGACGCCTGTCAGCTTATGCAGCAAATACTGCACTTAGACGTCCGTCTTCCGACTTCGGCTCCACGCTTTGACTTTCCTTCGTCGTGAAGTTTTAGAATTAGTCAGGTTCATCACGCGGGGAAAGCTGTTTTATTTTTGTTCCCACGAGGCGAGTCGCTGACACCGCGTCCTCTCCCCCCCCCCAGGGTCGGACGGGTCCTCCTGGACTCCCCGGGAAGCCGGGACAGCCCGGATGGCCGGGACCAAGCGGGGCCAAAGTGAGTAAGTCAGACCCGGCAGCGGGAACGAGGGGGTGGAAACCCAGAGAGCCTCTGACTGTCAGCCTGGGGAACCATAGGAGAACACCAGGAGAATAGCAGGATAGCAGAACAGCAGGAGAAGAATAGGAAAACAGCAGGTGAACAGCAGGTGAACAGCAGGAGAAGAGTGGACGTCTCTCCTAGGCTGAGAGCTGCTGCTCTGCTTCTCAGAACCTTTTACATTTTATTTTATTAAATAACAGTTTTGAGGGATATGGGCTGCACAGCGGAGCAGGATATGAGCTCCAGGCAGCCAGAAGCTCCCGGTCGGACTCCCGCAGGAGGCCTTTCCGAGGGGAGCCTCCACGTTCTCCCCGTGTCTGCGTGGGGTTCCTCAGGGTTCTCCGGGTTCCTCCCGCAGTCCAAACCCACGCAGGAGGTTCAGCGGAGACCCTGAACGGGTGGAGGTCTCCACCCGTGTCCCTGTGATGGACCTCCAGGATCTGGTCGCCCCACGTTTGTCTCACTGCCTGTCCTCCTCTGTTGCCAGGGCGACAAAGGAGACCCCGGGCTGATGGGTCTGCCCGGAGCCAGAGGACCAATCGGACCAAGGGTAGGTCCAGCAGATGGACTCCGACGCCGTCGTCTCGTGGCCTTTCCTCACCGTGTGTGTGTGTGTGTGTTCTCCCCGCAGGGCCTGCCCGGCTACAAGGGAGAGAAGGTGTGTGTGTCCCAGAGGAACGCATGGCGGTCCACACACACCTTCTCCCCTCGGTCTGAACTGTCTCCCCCTCCGCCAGGGTTCCCGTGGCGACCGCGGAGAGAGCGGCTTGAAGGGCGACAAAGTTTGTACCTTTGCGCTGATGCGCCGCCGACACGGCGAGCGCAAACACACATACGGGCCGGGGGGGTCCTGGGTAGACCTGGACCTCAGTCTCCTGTCTTTCATCCTCAGGGGGCCATGGGATTCCCGGGGATGCTCGGACAGAAGGTGAGCAGAACCTTCCGGCATGGGCGAGATGGCGGGGGGGGTCCTCTGGCTGCTGACCTTTGACCTCTGACCTCTGACCTCTGTCTGTCTGCAGGGTGAAATGGGTCCAAAAGGAGAGCCGGGGGTGTCAGGAAACAGAGGACCGACTGGAAGACCAGGGAAGAGAGGAAAACAGGTGATGGACACACACACACACACACACACACACACACACACACACAGAGGGAGTGTTAAAAACACATTATGATATTTTAAGGCCCTGTTTGGCCATAAAATATCCTAATGTGTTTTTAAAACAGGCACACATGACATGTAAACACAAAATAAACAATAACAACACAAGAACCCAACACAGTACCAACATCATCACAACACAACACACAGGTTCACTCAACACACACACACACACACACACACACACACACACAGGGTTGTATAATTTATTCATGACTGATCGATGGTAAATGGTGTGTAATCGTAGAGTATTGTGGGTGTTTTCTGGATATTGTGCGCGGCTCTGCCAGTGTGACGAGTGTCTTGCGTGTGTTTTGTTTTTGGTCCTCAGGGAGCGAAAGGTGACGTGGGTGGCGTGGGCCCGTCGGGCCCCGCGGGCCCTCAGGGGACCCCCGGCCACCCCCGGCCCCCCCGGCTCACCCGCCACAGGTCCGACCTCTGACCCCGCCCCTCCCCCTCTGGGGGTTTGTTTGTCTGGCTTTGCACATTCTGAGGCGGCGTCCGGCGTCAGGGGCCGGGAAAGAGCCGCCTCGGCAAAAGGAAGCCGTCTTCAGAACGCCGCGCTCAGAAATCCAATCCCCGCCTGGTGACGGTGGGGGATTGGATTTGTGAGCGCGGCTCGCCGGCACCGTGTCGCCGCCTCTATTCATTTCAGCCATCGATCAAAAGCGTAGAAGGCGGCGTCCGCTTCTCCTCAGCACCTCTCACTTCTGGCCTCTTTTCTGCCCCTCCAGGGCTCTACATGGTCGGGGCCAAAGGCGCTCGCGGCCCCCCGGGGCCTCCTGGGAAGTGCGGCTGCGGCTCTCCGGGTAATAGTCCATTTGAAGAGTCCCCCTCCAGACGGAGCTACGCTAAAGTGCCAGCGGTGAGACGCCCCCGTCGTGAAAGTGGCCGCGCCGCCGTCAGATCAGGCCCGAGCTTGAACTTCATCTTCTAAATGTGTTCATAAGTCAGCGGCTCAAAATCCCGACCTCCCAAGACGGGTTCAGGTCTGGACCACATGCTCTTAGATCATCTACGGGAACCCAACAATGCCAGACAGGGTGGCCGGGGGATCATCTATCGCCGCTAGCAGCTACATGCTAATGCTGACGTGGTACAATGCAGCCAAGATGAGAAACCCGGCAGGATTTGAAGATACCGGTCTGTCCCCGTACATCCAGATCTTCGTGGTGAGCAGCGAGGAGGAGCTGGAGCACCTTCACACCGACAACGCCCTGGCGTTTCGCAAAGACCAGAGATCCCTCTATTTCAAAGACATCGACGGCTGGCTGCCCATCCAGGTCCCGCCGCGCCGCCGACCGCATGTCGCATCTCCGCTTCGCGCTCCTTCACCGCTTCTTCTCCCGTCGGCGTCGCAGACGCTGCCGTTCCAGCTGACGCCCTTCCAGTCCATGGAGAACGCGCCCGATGATGAGGGTTTCTGCGGCGACGGGATCGTGCAGGTGTCCGGCGGCGAGGAGTGCGACGACAGGAACCGCGTGGTCACCGACGGCTGCGTCAGTAAGTCATGTGCCGGCCGTTCGCCGCGGCTTTAATACCCCCTTTAATACCCCGCCGCCCCGCCCACCTTGACCTCTGACCCCCCAGAGTGCAAACACGCCTACTGCGGAGACGGCTACCGCTACGAGGGCGCCGAGGAGTGCGACGGAAAGGACTTCGGCTACCAGACGTGCAACTCGTACCTCCCGGGGTGAGCGGCGTGGACACGTGTCGGAGCCGCAAGGCGCCGTCTCCACGCCGACCTGACCTCTCCCTCCCCTTTGCAGGTCGTACGGCCACCTGAAGTGCACGCCGTCCTGCGCCATCGACTCCACCAACTGCAAGTACTTCACCTGAGGGGGACGGCGGACGGAGCGGCGGATCCTCTTTGTGTTATTTGCTCGACACATCTTAGGAATGCTTTCGTGGAACCAAAAAAAAAAACTATAACGCTACGAGCAAGAGACTCTGGAGGAGGAGGAGGAGGAGGAGGAGGAGGAGGAGGAGGAGGAGGCCGATGATTCGAAGAAAACCAAAACATATAGGAGACGCCTCTGTATCGCTGCTGAGATGCCACATACATCACCAGTTTCAGTGACAATCATTGGGAAACTTTACCCCCGAACACAGGAAACACCCAGGACTTCTGCTCTCCGTCTTAAAGGGCCGGACCCGACCGGACCCGACCGGACCCGACCGGACCCAGCCGGCCTCCGAGCGCAGCGGCGCCGCAGAGGAGCACCATCTCCAACCCGCTCTCTGCTCAGGAGGAGGGGGCCGGCGGGGCCCCGGGATCTGCCGCCGCCGTGACGACGCCGGGGTCACCGGGGTCACGGGGACCTCGAAAGCAGCTGTCACCGTCACGCATGCAAACCAATCACTTTCCATCTTATCGCCACAAAAAGAGGTTCACACTTTGCACTCTTGCCGTCACCTCAACATTTCTCACTCCCAGATGTGGAACCCAGGGGTGGTGCCGGATCCCCCTGGAGGATCTTCCTGGAGGATCTTCCTTTAGGATCTTCCCGGAGGATCCCGGCGCAGCTCCAATGAGACTGTTACAGCACCACCTCCTCACTGGTCCCTCCGGCGGCCATCTTGGCCTGCGGTGGTGCTTCGCTTAACCGTGACGTTCAGATTCTGAGCCCGTTCAGGCATCCGGGAAGCCTCTCAGGAACACACAGGTAATGTAGCTCCGCTCCGCACCTTCTCACGGAGGGTCCCTCCACTTCTCTTTGCAAACTCGACGGCAGCGACCGCAGGCGGAGGGCCGCTCGGGTGCCGCTCGGGTGCCGCTCGGGTGGCGCCGGCGCGCGGCCCTCCGGCCGGGGGTCGGGTTCCCTCCCTGTGCTTCGGCCGGATATGAAATATACTGTATGCGAAGGCTTGAAACTGTTATGTCCTTAATGTTCTCACTGCACAGGAAAGGCTGGAATAGTCTGCAAGCTGCTACAAGGTGGGAGGAAAGCAATTCCAATCGGTTTTACGGTCATTACTGTAATTACTCTAATACCTCTTTATCCAGTCTTTCTGTCTTACAGTACGAGCTCAACGGTTAACTTATCGGTGCGGACGCCGTCCGCCGCGCGCGCGCTGCCGTGCCAGTCGCCGCGTCGGGGGAGTCGAACCCTCAGCCGTACTTAGACGTAGTCAGGTGTATTGAACTTGTTCTTCTGTGATAGCGGGCGTGTACGAACGAGCGATCGAAAAAAGCCGGAGACTGTTATTATATCGCGTCCGCATGCTTGTGATTAATGTCCTCATACGTGTGGAATTCTTCCTTTGTTTTCCTTTGTCGGGGATTTGTTTTGTAGATCCTCAGCATAGCGGGTGTCTTAAGAAATGTGCTGTGCTGGCGTGTCGTACCGTACGCGTGATCCCCGTTTCCCGGTCCGGAGCTGTGCCGCGCACAAACCTCGGATCCCTGTCCGACGTCCTGTCGGCGGCCGGGGTGGCGCCGCGTGTTTTACCGTGTTTGCGCAGCAGTAACAGAAACATAGCATGCACGCTTCTGTAAGGCTTTACCAAAATATAGTATGTACCGTGACCCGGACGGAGAAGGATCGCCCTGTTTCTTTATTCTGTCATGATTTATACGATTTACAAACTAGGAACTGAGAATAAAAGCGATGTTAAAGTCAGCCGGAGTTGTTTTTGTGCGGCTTCGCTCTCGCAGCGCCCGCCGGTGTCGGAGAGCCGAGCCGCCGATGTTCCTCCGGAGGGTCGCTATGACGATACCCATCGGCCGCAGACGGGCCGCTGTCGACGGCCTCTCGCCAAACGGACAAACGGAAAGCAGGCTTCTTCTGGGCTTCCGGGCTCTTGGTCTCCATCTCCACCCGTCGTGGCCGGGCCTCCAGACGGAGCGCGGACGCCCGCGGCTGGATGGAACTCCGTAACTCTATTAGGACGCCGTATTTCTCGTCTAAATGACATCAGGACAATTTGCCTGCCGAGATGCCGGGGTAAAAGCTTACCCAGACGTCCGTTTACCGCGGAGCAGCCGTCCCGCCGATCCTCGGCGGCGGACCGAGCGAGCAGCCAGTTCCTTTACATCTGAGAGAAGCCCTACGGCCTCGGGGGGAGATGAAGAGACAAACCCGCTCCTGATCCAGCACTTCAGACCCTCAGCGACGTCTCCGGATCAGTTACTGCCGGTGTTAAAGGTGACGGTCATTTCAAGGTGTTGACGGGCTGCCGGGGGCTCAAATCCATACGCCTGTCTTTCCATTGGGAGGGGAGGGGTTTGGAAAATAATGAGAGACGTCACAAACGTAACTGAGCTTGTTTTAAAATCTGAAAAGCGACTACAGCTGTCACTCCTGCGGTGTAGAAGCGGAGAACATCTTCAGTGGAGCCTCTTCTGACACCTGTCCGGCAGCCACCGCCGGCTAAAACACCCTTTTGTTTTTCAACAAACAAAAGTGGCTATTTCGGGGCGTCGGCTGGGGGCCGGAGGGGGGGCAGGAAGTAGGCGGGACCCGGCTGCTGGCCCGAGCCCAGTGAAAATCCCTGACCTATAGGCAGGAATGGTCGGCACGCGGGCGGCCGGCGCTGGCCGGGGACTCGATACCGCACGGCCACAAACAAAGGGATGAAGAGCTATTTGAGCTCTGAGCCCCTGTTTACACAAAACCCACACGCTCAACCACAGCAGCGCACACACAGCAGTACAACTAAATTATATTTATTGAGTAAAAATCAAATAGCTTCTTATGTACATTCATAGAAAACAAATCAGAAAAAATGAGTAACGTTACAACAGCTGTTACCGGAGCCTCGACGCAGCAGGAGATCAGGTTTCTAAAGCTGCTGCACATCGCTATCTTATTACCCAATAACTTATTGGACACATTCCCGAAAGACACAAAAATATGTACAAAAAAGAAGAGAAATACTGCGTGGCGTCTCGGAAAGTGACGGGACGAAGCATCTTCGTCCCGCGGGTCAAACTGTGGTTCGGACGTGGGCCGACCACAGGCTGCCGCCGGAGAGCCGGCGCTTATTGGAAAAGTCGTTTGTATAAAGATTATTCATTTGGTTAGTCGACTCCAGGCTTTCGCCTACATTCACCTCCCGTCAGCATCAAACTGCGGATGTCAAGAATGCCCAAACGTACAAAAGCAGAATTAAAACGAAGCCGTGTCATTGAACGCAACACCATAAATACGCGTTAAGAAAATGCATGATATGCATAGGTTTGTGCAGAAGATCTCCAAATAAATATTTAGAAGTTTTTAAAACTTCAGAAGTAACACGATGATTCAGTGTGTGTGTGTGGGTGTGTGTGTGTGTGTGAGCTGCAGGAGCTACAGCCATTCATGAGTTTCCTTTTTGGTCCCGCTCGGTCATTTTCATGTGAAATTGAATATCCATGTGACCGTGTCTGTCCAATCAGAGCCGAGTCACGGCATCACAGGAATCCATTGGAATAAGAAAAGAAAAGAAGCCAGATTAGGATGAGAGGAGAAAAAAAGCCTGTTTGGAGAGCTACCCTGTAGTTCTGAGCCTGGAAATGCTTCCGCTAGACAAGAGTTGACAACGGATGCCAGGATGATCCAGGAAACCGCTGGAGTCCACCAGGCCGGGTCCTGACCCGGACCCCGTCCAGGGTCCGCTTTCTTAAACAAGACCCGGAACGACGTTGCCCCGTCGCCCCCTTTGGCCGGCAAAACGCAGGCGTTCATTCCTTCTTCCATCCTTGACCCTTTACAGTTGTGACTTGAGGAAACGGCAGAAAGACCCGGCGGCGTGCACGAGCAGCCATCGGCGGCCCGGCGCCTCCCCGCGGCAACGCCTCGGCCCGTCCGTGTCGGGCGCAACTCGGTCCTCCCTTCCTCTGACAGGCCGGGCTTTTACACCACCTCGTCCGACTCCAGGTCGTAGCGGTCGTAGAGGGCGTCCAGGACGGCCAGCTGCGTCTCCATGGCGGGCAGGTAGAGCCCCAGGTCGCGCCGCATGCCGCTCGCAAAGCCGCTCTTCAGCTCGTCGCCTTCCCGCGACACCAAGGCGGCCGTGAAGCTCTGGTAGGACGGGGCGGCTCTCAGCGCCAGCTGGTCCGACACAAAACAAGTTCATGAGGGGGACGAGAAGACACGGGAGGACTCTTGTATGTACACATATGTACATATATGTATGTATGCGTGTGTGTATAGATGTGTATTGGCGTAAGATAAAAAAAATATGTATATATGTATGAATGTGTGTATATGTATGTAGGTATAGGTCTGTACGTGTGTGTATGTATATATATGTATGTGTGAATATGTATGTATGTATGTAGTACGTATGTATATAATATATATATATATGTATGTGATTATGTAAGTATATAAATGTATGTGCATATATGTATGAATGTATGAATTTATGTGTGTACATATGTATGTACATATCTATGTATGTGTATATATATATATGTGTGTGTGTGTGTGAGACACTTACAGCAAACACACCCCGGACGACCCAGCCGTGGTACTGCCGAAGAGTCTTTCCATAGGCGTGGTCTGGGTGACAGAAACACACATGGTGAGAAAATCCACAAGTGTGTTATCAGTGTGTGTGTGTGTGTGTGTGTGTGACTCACTGAGGGCCCCCTGGATGTCTCGTTCTCCTGCATTGACCTCCGATAGAAACTCCTTCAGGAACTTCAGGCCTCGTCGGAGCCACATGAGAGCCTCGGTGGCCGAGTTTCGCACGTGAGCCACGTCGGTCTTCACCTCATGCAGCACGATGGACTGCAGGGTCGGGAAGCCGTCCGGGTCCGACATCAGCTTCTGGTGGATTTTCTGCAGGCCGGGACAGAACACCTTAGATCTTCTCAGAGAGCCTCACACAGTGACAGGTTAGGGATTATCTTCATCTTCATGGAATTTCACTTTTTCTTACAGATTGAAGGCTCTGTTATTGGCCTTTAAGGATAGTGTATGTGTGTGTGTGTGTGTGTGTGTGTGTGTGTGTGTGTGTGTGTGTGTGTAAGTAAGTATGTATGTATATATGTATGTATGTATGTATGTATGTGTGTGTATGTTTGTATATATGGAAGTATATGTGTGTATGTCTTTGTGTATGTACAGCATGCATGTATATGTATGTGTGTGTGTATCTATGTCTACAGTCAAGGCCAAAAGTTTTGAGAATGACACAACCTAAAAACCCTGAGGGAACAGACTTTGTGAAAATGTAATTCTCAAAACTTTTGGCCATGACTGTAAGTACTTATGTATGTGTATATATGTTTATATGTATGTATGTATGTAAAGGTGTCTGCATGTGTATGTATGAGATTATATTTCTATTTATATATGAATGTATGTGTATATAGGTAAGAATGTATGCGTATATATGTAAGAATGTATGTTTATAAAAATGTATGAATGTATGTACATATGTTCCTCTGTGTATGTAAATTGCTCCAAAAAATAAAGGGAACACTTAAAAAACACATCCTAGATCTAAATGAATGAAATATTCTTATGAAATACTTTGCTCTTTACACAGTTGAATGTGCTGACAACAAAATCACACCAAAATGATCCATGGAAATCAATTGTATCAACCCATGGAGGTCTGGATTAGGAATCACACTCCAAATTAAAGTGTAAAAACAAACTTTGATGTAATGTCCTTAAAACAAGTCAAAATGAATCTGTGTTGCTTCCTGAGTGGACACTATGATTTCACACAAGTGGGATTGACTTGGAGTTACATTGTGTTGCTCAAGTGTTCCCTTTATTTTTTGAGCAGTATATGTGTGTGCAATTGCGTTTGTATACATGTATGGATGTGCGTGCATATATGTATGTATGCATGCATGTGTGTA
The DNA here is from genome assembly GCF_037954325.1 of Fistularia commersonii. NCBI lineage: Eukaryota > Metazoa > Chordata > Actinopteri > Syngnathiformes > Fistulariidae > Fistularia > Fistularia commersonii. The sequence continues at coordinate 13,567,979 of NC_141294.1, read as the reverse complement.
TAAATGTGTGATTATGTAAGATTAAAAAAAAATTATATTTGTGTGTATGTGTGTATATGTATGAATGTATGTGCATGTATGTTTATTTATAGGTTAAGGAATGTGTATGTACCTATATGTATGTAAGTATATGTCTGTATGCATGTGTGTATGTATATCTATGTATGTGTGAATATGTATGTAAGTAGTACATTTGTATATTAATATATGTATATATAATATATATGACTATGTAAGTATATGTATGTATGTGCATATATGTATAAATGTATGTGCATATGTGTGTACATATACCATAATATATGTACGGTTGTTCATATGTATATATATTAATAAGTGTATAATAATAATAATAATAATAATACATACGATTTGTATAGCGCTTTTCACGGAACACAAAGACGCTTAATGTATGTGCCTATATTTATGAATGTGTGTACGTATGTTTATGTGCGTATGTATGTAGGTATGTGTGTATTTGTATCTATGTGTGTACATTAGTATGTGTATGTGTGTAAATGTATGCATGTGTGTATGTATATTTAAGTATGGATGTATAAATTATAATTGTGTTTTTATGTATGGATGTATATATGTGTGTGTGTGTATCTATCTGGATTTGTATACATATATGTATGTATATGTATGTATATATGTATATTTTCATATGCATATATTTGTACATAAATGATTAATTATGTATATATGTGTGTATATATATGTATTTATAAAAGTATATGTGTGTATGTGTATGTATGTTAATGTATGTGTGTGCATATATGTATAGTTATGCAAGAACATGAATCTATTTATATGTGTATACCTATATAAGTCTGTAAGTATATAAGTATGTAATGTTTATATTTATAATATTATGTGTATTTATATTTTTGTATATATGTATGTATATTTGTATATATGTATGTGTGTATATGTAGGCATGTATGTATGTATATATGTATGAAAATTTTTAATATATAAGTGAAAGTATGTATGTATAAATATGTGTATATGTATGTGTATGTATAATATGTATTATTTTTAATCATTATATATGTATATTTGTATGACTGTATATGTGTGTATTTGTGTATAGATATGAATATATGTATAATTATGTTTATATATGTATGCACATATTTGTGTATGTGTGTATATATGTATACATATATAATTTAGTTTGTGACTGTATGTATGTATACGTGTTCATGTTTGTATATGTTTATATGTAAGTATGTATATATAATTATCTATGTGTATGTATGTATATGTATGTAAGTAAACATATGTGTAAATGTATGTATATATGTATACTTATGTATGGGTATATATGTATGCATATGTATCTATAAATGTATAATTATGTATATATAGTTATGTATGCGTGAGTGTACATGTATGTATGTACATGTGCGTAGGTGAAAGTGTGTAATTTGTGTTTATATGTATGCATTTATATATATATGTATATCTGTATGTATGTATGTATGCATATGTGTATATGTATGTTTATAGTTGTGTGTAACAATGTATATGTGTATGTGCATGTTTGTATGCATATGTGTATATGTATGTATATATGTAAAGGTATGTATGTAGGTATATGTATCTACATATGTATAATTATGTATGTGTATATATAGGTACGTACGCATGAGTGTACATGTATACATGTACATGTGTGTATGTGAAAATATGTAATGTATGTTTATTTGCATGTATGTGCATGTGTATATGTATGTACGTATATACATGTATGTATGCATGTAAAAATGCAGAATGTATATGTGTATATGTATGTATGTACATATGTGTATCTATAAATGTATAATATACATGTGTAAGTATGTGTGTATAATATATGTGTATATGTATTTGTATGTATAATATGTATTATGTATGATTAAATGTCTATTTGTATGACTGTATATGTATGTATGTGTATATATTTATGAATATATGTATAATTCTGTATGTGAATATATGTATGTATGTATGTATGTATATGTGTTTATGTTTGTATAGGTATGTCTATAGGTATACTTATGTATGGTTATATATATGTATGCATATGTATCTATATATGTACAATTATGTATGAGTATATATAGATATGTATGCATGGGTGCTCATGTATGTACATGTGTATGTGAAAATGTGTACTGTGTCTTTATATGTAGGTATGTATATGTGTATAAGAATATGTATGCATGGATGTAAAAATGCAGTGTACATGTGTATATGTATGTAGCTATATGTGGTTATGTATGTATTTATCTATATTTATGTGTATGTATATGTATGTTTGTATTTGTAATTATATACATATGTGTATGTAAATATGTATAATATGTGTGTCTAAGTATGTATGTGCCTATTTGTGCGTACATATATGTATATTTGAATGTATGAATGCATGTGTCCATGTATGAATGTATGTATATCTTTGTGTATATTTTTGTTTATACTTGTATGTAAGAATGTATATGTGTATATGCATGTATGTATATATATGTATGTATATATGTATAATCATGAATGTGTATATAGGCATGTATGCATAAGTGTACGTGTATGTATGTATGTATGTATGTGAATTTGTGTAATGTGTGTTTATATGTAAGTATTTATTTATGTATATGTATATATACATGTATCTATGCATGTAAAAATGCATAATGTGTATATATATGCATTTACATGTATGTAAAAATATATAATGTATATGTGTTTATGTATGTATTTATCTATATTTATGTGAATATATATGTATGTGTATATTTGAATGTATATACATATATGTATGAAAAAATGTATAATATAGGTGTATAAGTATGTATGTGTCTATATATGTATATATACGTATAATTGTATGTATGCATATGTGTATATGTATGCATTTATATATAATTATGTAGGTGTAAATGGGTATGATTGTATATCTATGTGTATATGTATGTGTATACCTGTATGGATGTAAGAATGTATATGTGTACATGCTTGTATGTATGCATATGTTGTTGATATGTATGTATATAGGTCTACTAATGTATGTGTATATTTCTATGTTTACGTATGTATGTATGTATGTATGTATAGGGGTACATGTATATTGGTCAATGTTTGTGTGTTAGATAAATGTTTGTTTACAAGTATGAATGTATATGTGGATATGTATGTTTCTGATTGTAAATGTGTGTAAATACGTACATAATTATTACATTATGTATAATTATGTATATGTATACATCGGTATATATGCATGACTGTACATGTATGTATGTATATTTGTTTATGTAAGAATGCATAATGAATATGTGTATATGTATGTATGCATACATTTATAAATATAATTCTGTTTGTATGTATATGTGTATATGTATGTGTATATATGTGTGGAGAGATGTTTAATCTATACTAATGGATGGATGTCTTTATGTATAATGTATGTTTATATGTATGTATGTATGTATGAGTGTATGAATATGTGTATATGTATGCATATATATGTATGATTATGTATGTGTAGATATATCTAAAAATGTAAAATGTACATATGTACATTGCTATATGTATCTATATGTATTATAAATATATAATTATGTATGTGTATATGTATGTATGAAAAATCGTATGATGCATATGTGTATATGGCTCTATATGTGTATATGTGAGTATATGTACTCGTTTGGGTGTATATTTGTAAAAATTAATTATGTATACGTATATATGTATAAATCTGTAAATGAATATATATGTATGTATGTGTATATTGTTTGTATGTATGTACGTATATGTGTATATCATATGTATGTATGCATATGAGTATATGTATGTATATATGTAAACTTTTATATTAATGTGTATATACATGTATGTATGTGCCTTTATATATGTATAATTATGTATGTATATATATATGTATGTAGAAATGCTTAATGTATATGTGTATATGTATATATGTAATCATTTATCTTTATATATGTATGTTTCTATGTCTGTATATGTATGTATGCATATGTGAAAATGTATGAATATATTGAAAATTTTGTGTGTGTGTTTGTATACATATATATATACATATACATATATGCATGTATATGTGCATATGTATGCATGATTTTGTATGTGTGTATATTTATGAATATATGTGTAATTCATTCGGTATATGTATATGTATGTATGTCTGTAAAAATGTATGAGTAAATTAATGTACGTATGCATAGTTGTATATCTATGTATGTACATGTGTTTGTATAAAAATGTATGTATGTATGTATATGCGTACATGTATGTGTATATTTATGTGTGTACATGTATGAAAATGTACGTTTAGGTTATTGTTTAAGACAAAGAATAAGAACAACTTTATTTATCCCAAAGGAAATTGTTGTGTCAGAGTTACAAGAAAAACATAACAATAATAAATAATAGTAGAAAATTGTGTGAACAGTAAAAAAAAAAAAAAAAGGGGGGAATAAGAAATACAAGTGAAGACCATAAAGTGTCTTAAGGTCTTTAAGGTCTTAAGTACCAAGTGAAAGATAAAAAATGCACAAGAGTCTGAAAAAATATTGCACATGTAGCTGTTATGAAATGAAATATTGCAGCTATGAATATATATACAGATAAATTATTACAATTTACAGTAGGTGGTTGAGATTTTTTTTTGTAAGGTTTAAGATTTTGAGATTCCCTGCGGCTGAAGGCAGAGGAATTAAAAAGTCTGACAACCTCAGGTAGGAAAGACCTCCTGTGGTGTTCAGTGGAGCTCCTCCGGGAGCAATGTATGTGTGTATGTGTATGTCTATATGTATGTTTGCATATGTATGTGCGTATGTAAAAATGTGTAATGTATGTGTATATGTATGTATATATGTGTAATTATGTATGTGTTAAGATATATGTATATATGAATAATTGTATGTATGTGTGTGAATTTTTTTGTTTAGATGTATCACTATGTATATATATACATACATATATATGTAAAATTATGTATGTGCACATATGTATGTATATGTATGTATAAAGGTATAATTATGTAACTGTAAATGTATGTGTGTGTTGTATATCCTTATGTGTGTATATATATATGTGTGTATGCGCTTCTATATATGTATAATTATGTATGTGTATAAAACATTTTTATATACTGATGTATGTATGCATAAGTGTACATATATGTATGTATGTAGATATGTATGTATGTAATGTATGTAAAATTGTATATGTGTATAAATATGGATGTATGTACGTGTTGTTTATATGTATATTTGTATGTCTATATATGTATGTATGCATATGTGTATATGTGTGATTATACATGTATATGTGTATGTAATAATGTATATGTGTAAATGTTTATATGTATGCATATGTGTATATGTATGTACATATGCATACTTTGGTTTGGGTATATATGTATGTATGTGTGTATATGTATGTGCATGTATCTATATATGTATAAGTATGTATGTGTTAATATATGTATTTAAACATATACATGTATATATGTAAAAATGCATAATGTATATGTATATATGTATTTGGATGTATGTTCACGTTTGTATGTATGCATTTGTATATATGTATTATGTACATATATATGTATATGTAATTATATATGTTTGTATATGTATGCATGTTAAAATGTATTATGTATGTTTATATGTAAGTATATATGTATATATGCATTATTATAAGTGTACATATGTATTTAAAAAATTTATCAGCAATATGTGTATAGGTCTCTATGCTCTATGTGTATGTCTCTATGTGTAAATGTATAGTTATGTATGTTTGTATGTATGTACGTATATGTATGTCTGTATTTGTGTATTTCAAAATGTAAAAGTATGTGTGTGTATATCTCTATATTTGTATATATGTATGTAAGTATATTTGTTTATGTATGTATGTATGTGTGTGTATATGTATGTGAGTAGATATATGTAAAAATGTATGCATGACTGTTTCTGCAAATGTATATCTGTATATGTAATCATATGTGTACATGCATGTATAAATGTATATTTAAGTATGTTTACATATGTATGTAAAAGTGTATCATGTGTATATGTATAATGATGTAAGTGTATATATGTATATGTATGTATTTAAAAATCTAAAATGTAAACGTCTCTGTGTGTATATGTATGGTTACATGTATAATAATGTATGTGTATATATGTATGTATGTATATGTATGTATGTAAGTGTGTGTACATATATGAAAATGTTTATGTTTATATTTTTGTATGAATGTATATTTATGCGTATATATGTCTATGTATATATAATTATGTATGTATACATATGTATATGCAAATATGTGTGTACATGCATATACATGTATGTACATAAAAATGTATATGTGTATATGTATGTATGTATGTATATATCCTTGCTCCATCCACGCCCCTCCCCTACACCCCCAAAATCCCTGTGGCAAGGTGAAGTGGCGGCAGGCGCAGGCCGAGAATATGGCTAGGAGTGTCTAGCCCAACCTCGCAGTGAGGCCAGGCACCCCATCAGTGGGCTGATGGTCTTAGTGTTGCCAGACGGGGCGGCGCACCACCTCGGCAGCTTTCACTGCATCGGAGCAGCTCCTCACTGCTCACCCCTGACAAGAAAGGACCTGGAAAGGGTGGGAAAAATCGTCTGTTCCTCCTAACTCTGGATGGGTGGCCGCACCCATCCGACCATCCCTTACTGTGGCCAAAAAAGAATATACATCTGCACATCGCCACCTGGAATGTTTGCACTTTTCTGGACATCATAGAACCGACCAAAAGGCCTCACCGAGGAACTGCTCTTGTAGTCCTTGAGCTTGTGCGATACAACATTGACATGGCGGCGCTTAGTGAGACCAGGATACACGGTGAGGATTCCCTGACAGAGGCGAGAGCAGGCTTCACCTTCCTTTAGAAAGTGCTTCCGGAAGGTGAGCATCGCGTCCAAGGAGTGAAGATCCAACTGCTGTAGCAAATCTCAGAGTCCCATATAGCAGGGGTGTCAAACATACGGCCTGCAAGGAGGTTCAATCAGGCCCACAGCATCATTTGAAAGTGAAAAAAATGCATAAAAGACAAGAATTTAATTTTTTTAATGACGTGCAATTCAAGAATCTTCCACTAGGGGGCGCACTATTTGGTCAGAGTAGAAGACAAGATCACGGAGACGGACCAATCAGCAGACCTTATCAATGCGCCATCTGCTGCTTGTTAAAACGTTATTTCTGCCCTGTTCTCTACTTCCCTGCTACTCCCTCATTAGACAAAATGTCGTTATCAAAACAGAGAAAAGTAGATAAAGAGTGTAGAATTTTCAAAGAAAAACGGACTACGTCCTATTTATTTACGGAGACGCACGGAAAACCTTTGTGCTCGGTGTGTTTGCAACAAGTTTCGTTATTTAAGGAATATAATATTTGGCGCCACTACGAGACTCATTACAGCGAAAGGACAACTTCCAATAGCTTGCAAGGAAAACTGAGAAGAGATAAGATCAAGGAATTGCTGGCTGGTCTGAGGAAACAGCGTCCACTTTCACCCAGAGCCCAGAAATCAGTGAAGCAGCGGTAAAAGCCAGCTAGCTAATTGCTAGTGAAAATGTGCAATTTAATGTTAGTCACCAGCTTCACTACAAAAGAGTATGGTGGAATTCTACTGTTCATGAAACTGCATACATTTTCAGTATGTATTGCATGTTTACATGGATGAAGTTTACACATTTACAGGTGAATACTTCAATCCTTACACATTTAATAGCACTCTTTTTAGTTTGAAAGGTGTAGGCAGGGATTCAATTTAGATTTTATATGCACATGTGGAAATGGTTTAAAAATACCTTTCTTTATAAGTCTCATTTAATCTTACAGTGCATTACTATATTTTTCAATACCAATTACTTGTTAAAGTTTTGTGCCTTTGTACGATCAGTGGGATCACATGATCACATGATTGCAATGCAAACATGTGAATGATAGAAGTAAATGGCACTTTTGTCGAAGGAAATATGAGGTGTTTCATGAAACGTTTTGTAAAAGGATTATCATCATTAAATTCCAAGATGTTCCTAATGTCCTTGTACTTCTTTACGGCAAAACAGAGGACAGACATGATATTTTGGTTATTTATTGTTGAGTATGCTATCATTTTAATGGTCCGGCCCTCTTGACATCTACCTAGGCTGCATGTGGCCGCCATGAGAAATGAGTTTGACACCCCTGGCCTTTAGGCATCAGCGAGCAGCTCATGACGTGGTGTATTCCTCTAGCCAAGAAACTCTTTGCCACTCTCATTTGGGCCTATGCACCAACCCTGGATGCAGAGATCAGTGTAAAAGAAGATTTCTACAGAAATCTTGAAACAGTCATGCAGAAAATCCCAGCCACAAACTCCTACTTATGGGCAACTTCAATCCCAGAGTGGGTGCCAAACATCTCATCAGGAATAAGGTCACTGGACAGCATGGTGTAGGAGAAGTGAACAGCAATGGGCACCGACTACTGTGCCTCTGCAGAACGCCAGCCTCTTGTCACAAACACCATCTTCCAGATGAAAAAATGCCTCCAAACCACGTGGCAACATCCCAGATCCAAACACCGGCATCTTCTGGACTATATCATTGTTTACCAAAGACAATGTTGAGGTGAAGCGAGAGTGTGTCCTGGCACCAGTGCTCTTCAACCTCCTCTCAGCAATCGCCCGACTGTTCCACCACGCCCTGCAGTACAAGGATGGTGTCGACCTGGAGAACCGCCTCGACGGCAGCCTCCAAAACATCCGACGGCTTCAGGCTCACACAGAGACATCCACCTGCCGGGTCCAGGAGCTCCAGATTGCAGATGACTGTGCTGTCCTGGCACACAGCTCACAATCTATACAGCTCCCTCTGGACACCATCTCAGCCCTAGACCAATCTTTCGATCTCCAAGTCGACACCAAGAAAACTGAGGTCATGGCTCAACTCTGCCCCAGATCCCCCTCGCCCGCTAGCTTCCATATCAATGGAGTCCACTCAGCCTCGTCCACCAGTTCACCTACCTGGGCTCCACACTCTCCACCGACTCTTCTCTTGACTATGAAATACTACCGGATCAACAAATCCTCATCAGTCTTTGAGCGCCTCGGAAAATAAGTTTTTGACGACAAAAACCTGAAAATCAGCACCAAAATGGCAGCTTACAACGCAATCTGTGTCTCCACCTTACTTTATGCTTTAAGGCGCTGCAGGGACTTTACAAAAGAACTCCTGAGGCTCTGTAACATCAACCCTGGCCACCTCGAGGCGCTTGCACTTCACAGACCAACCCGGGGAGCTACCTGCAACTAACCAACTAACAAATCAACAATATCTTCATTCAAGGAGGACCACAAGATGTGCACGACACCAGCAGGCAGACCCAACATCAGGACATTCCTGATCCATCTGTGGACGAGTGTGCGGCTCCACAGTGGCATCAACGTGGCAAGTGTCACAATGGGCAGCCAAGAAAGTGAGTGTGTGTGTGTGTGTGCGTTCATGCATGCATGTTGGAGGGTCTCTTTGCAGAACACACACCCTAAACATGGTTGACTGAGGAGTGAGCTGGATGTCCACTTACCTTGATATTTCCAACAAAATCCATTTTAACCGGTGCGAACACAGTGGAGCCCAGTTTGTCTGAGGAGAGAAACACCTCCAGTCATTGTTTGCTCCTCAAGACGGACACCAACTCAGCTTCAGACTGCGGCGGCGGTCGGTAGCAGAAGGTGGAAAAAAGAGGCAGCTGCCTCTGAGAGGCCAGACCCGTTTATTACGCCTTGGAAAGATGGAAATGATAAAGGACACACACACTCGCACACACACACACCAGCCTTTGGTTTCATCAGCCTTTTCATCTCTGCAGCGACGACACGAGGGGCGGCTGGTATTAGCGTGGACGGCGTGCGAGCGCGGCTGCTTCCAGCTCAGGTAGAAGCGGTTTCTGGATGATCGTCATCAGAAACTAACCTTTACCTGGCAGCGGGTCGAACTGCAGCGGGTTGAACTGCTCGGTTTAGCTCAGACACTTTGCCAACGTTAGTCACTAAACAGTATTTTGAAGGGCCGAGACAGACTGTGGATCTGGTCGTCCTGCAGTAAAACCTTTTAAAGCAACCAGGGCTTTTCAGCTGAAGCTACAGAGATATTTAACACGTCTTTGCTAATTTAGCGTTGTGTCGACTTCAAAACAGGATGTAGGATCCTGCAAAAATCCAGAGGCGAATCTGTAGCGGCACGCACGCCATCACGGCTCGTGCAGAAGCCTCGTCACCAGAGCTTGAAGAAGCGTTTCAAAACAAGAGACACGGGCAGAGGAGGACAAGTGTGCAGGAATGAAAGGAAGAAAACAAATAAACACCAGGCGGAAGGTGCAAAGATGAAGTTGAAGAGGTATTTTATGTTTTCCTAATTGAGGTGAATGAGGAAAGGCATGAGGACAGAGCGGACGGAGGCGAGGAGAGGTGGAAACCCACTGGCCTACCTAATACAGGCACTATTGCATAGCATGAGTCCAAAAACTCTTGTGTGGGGATACCATTGTCGTCGTCCAGTCTTAAATCACTAAATCTAAAAACAAAATAAAAGGAAGAAAACGTGAAACAGATGCAAACAGGAGAATGCAGCATATTAGATCAGGGTGGTCTTCAAGTTTTATTGAGTCAAAGCAAACCAACAAACAGAAAGGAGCAGCGAGGGAGGGGAGGAGGATACAGCCAGAGATGGTCCACGCCAGGTGTCATGCAGCTCTGGGCCTGGAGACCCCGAGACCGTCCCTTTCTGAACCGGCTCAACCGGGCGCCCGTCTTTGGTCGCTCTAAACAAATGTCGGGTCGGGTCCCCTCATCCCGCCCGGATGCGGTCCTGACCGATCCCGGGCCGCGGGGTTCCCGGCCTCTAGGCCGAGCTACGGATGATACTTATCATCCTGCATTTCTGGGATTCATGGAATTTTGCGTCACGGAAAAGGAAAACCAATTTTAAAAGGAGGGGAAAAATTCAACGCCCGCGAATAAATCTCAGATGTGGTTTTGAGGATCGCAGACTAAACGTATAAGGAGAAAATCTCCTGATTTTCCATGACTTGAAAATACATTTCCAGGGTTTCTCCAGGACTTGCGGGAACTCTGCACTAGTTTTGTTCAGAAACACTCTAAAGAAAATTAACAAAACAAACCACTTCCAACATACAGAGTGAAAGGTTGACAAAAAAAAGGAGCTTTACAAACCCAAATATGGGACGGGAGCCTCTCGGTGACATGTGACCAAGAGAGAACACACGGATAGAAAACACTCATCATCACACTTGGATGTGCTCGTACCTTGGAGCAGCACAGGCTTCCTACTGTGCAACATGGTTACAGCTCGTAATTCACAGAGTTAAAGTACCATACATGATGTGCCTCTGAGGCACAGGAACTACATTTACCATCCAATACTTTAGGTCCGATGCCGGCAGCACGGAGGAGGTCCTAAAGGATGTGACCCTCCTGAGTAGCGCTGTCATACCTGTGGCTCATCGTGCTGAAGAAGGTTTCCACCTGCTCGCCGTCCTCCGGCTCCGCCGAATCCCTGAATATCTCCTCTTGGCCCTGAGGTTCTTCTGGGTCCGGAGCGGCTTCCTGCTGGCTCTCGGGCTGGACGCCGTCCACCTCATTGTTCTCCTGCTCTTGGCTTTGGTCCTCGCGTTGCTCCTGGGCTTCTGCGGCCTCCTGTGTCACGCTGGCCTGGCTGGCCTGGCTGGCCTGGCTGGCCTCCGGGGCCTCGGCGGCGGAGGTGTTCTGGGTCACGTCTGGAGACGGATCCTCGGGCTCCTCCTGGGCTGAGCCGCTGCCGTTAGCTGCCATCAAAGAAGCAGAGAGAGGAATGACTTTCCTTGAGCGGCGATAGATGACCAAACCACGCCGACCTCCATGGGCCAAAGGTCTCCCGGCAGACCGGAGGTCAGCGCTGGGGGTGTGAGAGCAGCGCTGGCTTCAGGTGGGACCGAACCCCAGTAAGAACCAAGGTTTCCCAACGCTTCCCGCCCAGCCGGAGGAGAAGATGAGGGCGACCACACTTGGTCTGTAACTGAGCTCCGTGTATCTGCCAGGCTTGGCAGCGCAGGTGTCATGGTGACAACATCCTCGGTCACGTATTATCATCAGTTGAGGCGAGACTCGCTTCACACCGCCCATCTTCTTTCTATGAACTTATCAAACGCAAACAAAAGTACAAGACGCGCCGTCTCGAGGACGATGAACTGACTGATTTTGACGTGTTTTCAAAGAGATAAGGTGGAGAGAACATTGTGTTTGGACATTAATGTTCGAATGTTGTGGTGGAAATGTAGGAAAACAGATGTGGAACTGATGTCAGCAAGTGTCCAAATCTACATTTCACTGGATAAACGTCCGAAAGCCTTGGCATTCAGGAGGAGATGCAGATACAGTGAGGTTTTCAGAACTTTCTCCGGTAAAATGTTTATCAGGACCTTTGAACGCCAGTTAACATGTCAGTCACAGTCACTGAGAGCAAACTCTCTGTAGAATAACCCGCATTTCGAAGCTCTAAACATGTGACAACCTATTTCCCTACACGATTAACCGGGTTAAGAACCGCTGGACTTGTTAAAACATAAACAGCTGCATCTGCAGCCACGTGTCGGCCGACTTTCTGACAGGAACAAGAAAATGTAAATGGGAATCCATCACTGTCTGCACGCCGGGAGGCAACAATCCCCCATCAACTCAGGTGACGCACATGAGGACGCATCCCTCCTTTACGGGAAGCGATCACGCTCTTCTGTGCATGTGAAGCGGTGTCAGGAACCAGACTGACCTGACGGGCCTGCAGAGGAGGGATCCGGGTCCGGTCCATCTGGTTCATCTGGTCCCTCTGCTTCAGACTCGCGGCTCTGGCTGTCGTGCACGATCTCCTCCGCTGTGGTTTCAGATGAATCCTGCCATCTGGAACAGGAAATATATCCAAGATGTCTCGGGTGACGGATGGGCGAGTGTGCATGGCGGCACCTCTAAATATCGCACATGACCTCGCCAGAGGGGAATTGTGAACATTGCATTCCTAACCGATTCACCAGGACTGAAAGCGTGAATGTGTCTGACCCCACGGAGTCCTAATAGAGCTCTAAAAGGAGTCCGTGATAAACAGCGAGATAAACAGAGACATTTCTGTAGTGACAGCAAGATCAACCTACTTTTCTCCAAGATTCTGATTTAACTGATTGATGGGCTTAACCTGCGGGGGTGGAAAGATAGCAGGGGATTACTTAGAAGAACAGTCCCAGGCTGGACGCACCACAGGACAAACATTTCCATCACAATGGTGTCGGAGAGATACCATTACCTTCTGAGGTTTAATGGCGGCGACCGGAGGAGAGCCCGGCGGGCTTTGCGTCGCCGCGTCCGTGGCGAAGGTCCGATTCGCTATTTGCATGCATTCCTCTAAGGTCTTCAGGAAGGTGGTGCACGTGGACTTCACCATGTTTCCGGTGTCTAGGCCTGTCTGAGAAGGGCACACGCGACTCTTTTCATCTGCTGCTTGAGTCTTGAGATAAATTTGATTTGCTGGCGGACAGTAAATGTCAGAGCGGCATTTTCCAGTTCTGATGAGGTTCTCACACACAAAACAAGTTGCCCAGATGCTAGCTTAGCATCCGCCTTGACCAATCACTGACTTAAATCAAATCACGTAGTTAATGCTAATGAAGCTTTTACGTGATACTTTCACCCCATTCTTACTTTGCTGTTCAAATTCTCCATCTCAGAAAAGCAGATTCTTTTAAAAGGACAAAAATGATTGTACTTTTTAAAGTTTTAAAGTTATTTATCTCCAACATCCCCATGAGATTGATGCCAACACCAATGGTTTAGCTCTCACACCGGGGCGTAGCAGTGACACGATTGTGGGAGGCGAGGTTTTAGTCGTCGTTTGTCATTTGAAAATGGAATCCAATCAATCCAAATTTGGGCAAAAAATGAATAAAAATGTGCCGTGTGATGCTTTGTCTGGCCTTTCAACCACGACTGTCAGCCTCACACTCTGGTGGCTCCCAACACTTATTGGGGTCAGATGTGTCAATTTGAAGATCTGGGAAAAGCTCGGGGAGGAGCTCGAGGTACGCCGTCAACGGCGGCCTCTCCCGTTTCACGGACTCGCCCGAAACCCGACCTTACCTCGGCGGCGTCTGCCAGATCGTCGTCGTCCTTGATTCTGTTTACTTGCCGCAGGAGAAGGTCGCAATACAATCTCAGCTCTGACATCTTGGTCCTCAGCGCCTCTGTGTTCTCCTGGAGCTCTGCAACGGACGAGCAATGACGCCGCAAGTCGGGAAGCGGCGGAGCGGCGGTGCCGCCGAATTCGACTTACCCTTCTCTCGCTTTGTCCGGTTGTCGGTAAGGCAGGCTTTGGCCGTCCCCAGGGCCACCAGCCATTTCTGTCTCTCTGCGGCGTTGATGGCTCGGAGGTAGAAGTACTGCTCTCCGGGTATGGTCAGGTCCACCCGGGTCGTGTCAGAGGAATGCACTGAAAGCAGGGGCGACGGGTCGGTTAGTCTCGTCAAGCTTTGTCCTCTAACCCCACGCAGGAGCGGCGGACAGGATCGGCTGCTCTGCACCGACCTTGGATTTCACAGACGGAAATTTTAATGCTGCCCTTGCACCCTTTCCAGGCATCCTCTTGAGAGTCATAGTAAGACAGAGTTCCTCCGTCCAGCACAAACCAGCGCGGCTGCCACCCTGAAATGACATTTCAAAATGTCAGGCATTTCTCAACGCCTTTACAAGACCAGGAATTAGTCGGTCGCAATACATTGGTGCCGTGGGCGGCAGTCCAGCCTTGCGCTACGGTTAGCAAGAATTTAAACTGTTGTGGAATCTGATTAAAATGACAGATGGCAGGAACTCGCTTGCGTGGCCAGAATTAGCCATCGTCAGGCGTTCACGACTCGGGACCGAGTCCGATTTGCGTGACGTTCCCGGGCCGCCGTGAAATAAGACGCCGGGATTTGCATCGGAGCCGCTCTTAGCTAACGTTAGCTTAGCCGCTCCCGAGCAACGATGCCCCGAAAAACAAGCACGCTACAAAAGCTAGCAGGCTGCCGTCACCACGTGAGCTGTGACAAAGGCGAATAACTCACCGCTGATGTAATTCGTCCACTTATATAAAATTCCCTCCATGGTTTAAGTAAGTCTTTTCGCCATTCATTACTTGTTTATGATGGCAAGATCGGGAGCACAGCTGACTCCGGCGACTCCATCGGTCCCACGAACGATATCTCCGGAGTAGCGTGAGCGGCTCAGACCGGGTCGGACCTACGCAAGGAAAAGTGCGTAAACTTTTTCGGGAATCCGAGCTCTTTGGAGTTTCTCACGCAGCGGCTCGGGCTTTACGTGCGGCGACGGTGGACGACTGTGATCGACGGCACGTCGAAGCACCAATGAGGTGAGAGAATAGAGACATTAGGGCGGGACTTGAGCCGATGTAGCCAATCAGAGGAGGGGGAGGGCGGACCGCTCCACTGCGGTTGCGCTCATTGCTGAGGCTGCCTGCCACGTAGATGCCAAATGTGGCATGTGTTGATGTCAAAGCCTTCTTTAGAAAATGCTTTAGCTATTCTCTTCTTTAGTTTTGCACAGAGGAAACGAGCGAGTGTATTTCAAAATGATCCTTTTTTCTATTTATTCAATCGTTTCCTCGCTCTTCGTTTTCACCAATGGAGGCAAACTGCCTGAGCCAGAAGTCAAAGTAGAAGTTCTGCACAAACCCCTCATCTGCTACCGCAAGTCCAAGTACGGAGACATGCTTCTTGTCCATTACAAGGGATTCCTGGAGAGCGACGGCACGTTGTTTCATTCCAGGTAAAACATTTTTTTCCTGCACAACCGTTGTGAAACTTGGCTGGACACAATAAGTTCAACTGTATTCCAGTTGAACCCACCCTTTCTCAGCTTCTCAGCTTCTCAGCTTCTGGGGCATCTTTGGCTCTGCGCTGCTGCGGGATGCTTTCGTCATGAGTGACTTTGTCTTTTTTTGCAGCCGAGAACAAGGGGATACAAATCCTGTGTGGTTCACGCTGGGGATCCGAGAGGTGATCAAGGGCTGGGACAAGGGTCTGCAGAATATGTGCTCGGGAGAACGTAGGAAACTCACCATCCCCCCGAGTCTGGCTTATGGGAAGGAGGGCAAAGGTAATTTTCCTCGTGCGTCGAACTATTCGAGGGTTTTGGTCCCTGCGAGCCGTCGCATCCATCGCCCGTGTGTTCACAGGCAAGATCCCCCCGGGAAGCACCCTCGTGTTTGACATCGAGCTCATCGACATCCGGAACGGTCCCAGATCCCACGAGTCCTTCCGGGAGATGGATCTCAACGATGACTGGAAGCTCTCCAGGGAGGAGGTGTGTCACCGTCCGGCTTCCCCTCGTCAGAACGGCTCGGTGCCGCTGACGTGCCATTAACGTTTCTCGTGCGCCGCAGGTGAAGGAGTACTTGAAGAAGGAATTCCAGAAACACGGGTACTCGCCGAATGACACGCACCACGAGGTGATGGTGGAAGACATCTTTAAAAATGAGGACGAAGACAAAGATGGTTTCATATCAACCAGGGAATTCACCTATCAACACGACGAACTGTAAAGGACGATTTCCCCCCCGTTCTCGACCCTTCATCACACGTTTGCGCGAAAACTTGTGACGTATTCCCTGGTCATTGTTACATTTCAAACCTGTTACTTCCGATTTACGCTGACTTCTGTGCCTCCATGTCATGAAATCTAAAATGCGTCATGCAGTATTTATATCTCCATGCACTGATAGAGCCGTCGCAGTTTTATTTAAAACACCGTATTTGGAAGATTCTGTTCCGGCCGAATCGGTGACATCTGATTTGGTTTTATTAAAAAACACAAAAAACAATCGTTTGAGACGGACTTTTCTGTGCACCCGAGCTCAGTGTTGTGAAAATGAGATGGTGCACTTGTTTAGACGGTCCACCAGCTGGCAGTATTGCACCAGGCTGAGCGGTCCAGAGCAGCCGCCGCCTCTCAGAGGACCAGAAGAAGAGCACCATCACGTCCGCAAGGAAATCCTGGCGAGCCAGCCATGAGGAAAGTGCCGTGCGTTCTTCCCATGAGCTTCAGCGATGAACAGCTTAATACGGCCAAATGTCCATTCTGCACGGATTGCTAAATGTAATCCGTTTCCTCCGTGTTTCACACTTGATGAATAGCTGGTGTCTGTCGGTCTCCGGAGAGCGTCGGAAGCCCAACGCTCCATAAAACACAACCAATTTCACCCGAATCGGAGATATTTTTGAGTGCGCTTGACATTTTTGAGGGGAAAAAACCTCCTCGCCTGCTTTGACCTTTAGACTTGGACACTTATCAGTGCGAGCGCAGAGAGCAGCCCTCTGCTTTTACAAGATACGGACCCGCTCCAACATCGCCGGCCCGCTTCTCACGACCCGAGAACGCCGGCTTTGCATATAAAGATTAACCGATGAAGCGCGGCAATGGGCAATGAGCGTGTCGTGCACGCAGACGCGCACGCATCTCCGCAGGAGACACTGAAGGGTTTCAAAGATGAAAGAAGATTGAAACGTGGTATATCTGTCAGCCTCGCCCTCTGCATTATTTACAAGGCTCAAATCAAAGTTTGTCAGGCTTCTGGAGCAGCGTGGAGTGAAACATCTGAACGTCCGTCCGCAGCCGCCGCCCGGACAAACGACGACAACCTTTGCACGCCGGTCCCGTCTCCGTAAAGGTCGCGGACGCCTGAATGCCAACGCAATCAGGGCGGATCTCAGCAGATCATTGAACAAGGAAGTCAGGAAGTGCACAGCAGCGCCTCTTGCATTATTATCCTTTCATTTAGGAGAGGAAGTTATATAAAAAAATGACTGTTGCGTAATTGTCCTGTTGACGGTTTAACCTGAATACTCCAGAACCGTTAAGGACGCAAGAAAGAATCTGTGTATTCAGAGCCGTCCCTCCGGTTTAAACACACCGGGTGCTGAAAATGCACCCCAGGTGTCAGAGGTGAAAGAAGTGACCGGGTGGTGGAAAGTGTTCATTCTGCAATTAGCATGTGTGTTACCACCTTCGATGGAAATGCTCCTCCGCAGGATGCCGTCATACCGTCTGTTGGATTTGGGAGTTTAATCCACGAACGCCGCACAAAATAAAGCCCGTCAGGGAGATGCATGAGGGGGCAACGCCGCTGGGGTTTCCTCCTGGTTCCTTCCTGCTGGAAGGTGCGGAGGATGCAGAGTCACTCAAAGCGAATAAAGCAGAGCTGGTATTGATTCGCCCGTGTGAGCAGCCGGCAGAGGATCCGTGAGGCTGGACGCACCTGCGGGCCGTGCGGGCCGAGCATGGATCCCACGGCAGGTAAAGACGCCGATAAGATGCCCGACAAGGAGCGGCGTGTCCTCAGATGGCGGCGAATCAGTGGACCGCCGCCGCCGCTGTGCGTTCAAGTGCAAAGTAAAAACAGCAACCGACAGAATTCAAGATTTCCACCCTTTTAATAAATCATTTGATAAATTACATTTCCAAACGCAAACCATCACAAAAATACATCTCAATAGAACGGATTTGTAAAAAGTGTTCACTGGAATCACATTAAAACCAACCGCTGTAGAAAACATGCTCGGTGCAATTATGGGATGTCTGTTGCTCGGCGATGTTGTCGAGCGGACGGCGCCTCCGATTAAAAGCGATTAAAAAGGTACGTTTTCGTCTTGGTTGTTCGGACGCCCCGGATGACCCTTTTCCCGACCGCCTACTCGCCATTCTTCTCGGACTTCGACATCGATCCAACCGGCGTCATCCCAACAGTTAGCATCGTCCAGACAAAAGAAGATAAACGGAGGGAGAGGACGAAATATAACATCTTTACAAAATTAGGCTTTCGCTCCAAAAAAGTGCTTCATGATCTTTTCTTTTCTTTTTTTTTTCATTGCATGGAGATGAAGTAACGATCAGCACACGATCCCGTTTTATCTACACCGGAAAGACTCCGCGGCGTCGGGATTTTAACCAGCATTCCCGTAAAAATCACAATATACAGACAGGAGACGGAGGGAGGATGGGGAGGGAGGGAGCATTCGACAGCTTCCAGCGGAGATGACTCACTCAGGGATCCAGACTGAGGTCTACAGAGGGAAGAACTGTCCTTCCGCCGCTAGAAAAGGGATGACCTCGCCCGAGAAGGAACCCCCCGACTTACAGCAACGAGACGACGTCGACACGGAATCCGTCCTCAACTACGGCGGTCATGCGAGAGGAGCTCTGCGCCGGGTCCCGGAGCCCCCGGAGCTCGGCGGGGCGGCTTGAGATTCCTCTGAGAGAATAAATGACGTTCCTGCGTCGGGGCTCCGAGGCCGGCGGCCGTCAGAACAACACGTCTTCGTGCTCGATCATGAGCTGCACCACCAGCTTCTGCTGCCTCATGTCGTTGAGCGTGGTCAGGGCGTTCAGCTCCGGCGGCTGCATGAGCGTCGGCCCGAAGACGATCCCCAGGTTCTCGGCGCTCATTAGATTGTCCTTCTCGAACATGGTCACCCTGCGAAGCCACAAGACGGGAGGTGTTTTCAGACACCGACGCGAGAGGCCGTCGGGGTGCTTTTCTTTTTTGGGGTCATGAAGTATTTAGTAGCGTTTCGCAGAAAGTAGGCCATCGCCGCGTCGAGACGTCTCAGATGTGAAAAGGCTCCAAACTAACAGCTTTCCCGTCTGTTTATGGAGAATTTCGGGCTGAAATGACTGGTTGTCACAGAAGGAGAGTGAATAGGAAATGCCTCAAAGACGCAGATATCAAAAGCGGCCTTTCCCAAACACCTCAGCTCTGACGAGCAGGATGTCCGGCATGATCTTTGCAATCATTGGTCTCCGTGTTGGAGATCATTCGCTTCACCTGCCACTGAAAACCCAGACTGTAAGATCGCCAGCGGCGCCGTCACCATCAGCTCCTCCGCCGCCCATCTGATGGAGACACTGATGACAGCTCACGCCGCTACGGTATGCTAACGGCTAACCAAACTCCTACACCTTCCCAATGAAGCGTCCAGGCAGCAACAATATTTTGCTTGTTTTATGTCCAACACTGTATTTCATTCATTCATTCATTCATTCGTTCATTCGTTCATTCGTTCATTCGTTCATTCTACCGCTGGTCCTGCACTCGGGGTTGCAGGGAGGCAGGAGCCCAGCCCGCCTGTGATTGGCTGAGAGGAGCGATCCACCATACACACAGGGCCAATGCAGGGTCTCCAATAAACCTGCATGTGTTTGGACGGTGGAGAACCTGGAGAACCCGGAGGAGCTGCACCCAGGAGAACATGGAGCCTCCACACAGGAAGCGTGGGAACCCGAGCAGGGACCCTCTGGCTGTGAGGAGGAAGCTGTAACTCAAGGTCTCCTTTCAGTTCAAGCAAACTGTTTGTTCCTGGTGGGACTGAGAGGCTCCAGGTTGGAGTTCCAGACTGTTGGATCACATCATGTGTTCATGCTGAGGCCCAAACATCAGCAGATCCAGCCAGATCTCAACTGCTGAACTGCTACTCCAAGCTGCCGTTATATAATTCCACGCTAACCACGTGTTCCCCTGTGTGTGTGTGTGTGTGTGTGTGTGTGTGTGTGTGTGTGTGTGTGTGTGTGTGTGTGTGTGTGTGTGTGGCTGCCGGGCCGGCACTCACCTCTTGAGGTGAGCCATCAGGTAGCGTAGGGTCTCGTAGTGAGCCGGGGGAAGCTGCAGCAGACCTTCATGAATGGCCTCCAGCCTGCAGTCAGCGTTTACAATTTCTATGGGATGTCAGAAGGGCAGGTATCAGAGCAGTGCAGGCTGGGGGGGTCGGGGGGGCTAAGGGGGGGGGGGGGGCACAGAAGCTCTTACTGGCTGCTTGAATGAATTTGGAGTACAAGTCGAAGGTGATGACGGGAATGGGAAGGTCCCTCAAGTAGAGCTTCAGCGCGCCGGCGATGATGTTGATGTCGGCGTAGGCGCCGGCGCTGATGTCGGCCTTCTCGCCTTCTGTCCACACAAAGGACAGAATATGCGCGTCCGTTAGCATCTGGTTTTCTGAGGCTCGCAGATTCGCTACCCTGAAGAGCAGCGATGTGAAAGACATTAGATCCGGGGAAATAACCCGATCAGCAGACGAGCGAACTGCAGCTTATTTCCGCAGTCCTCGGTAATAAATACTCTGGTTTCCCGCGGAGAGCAGCGCCGGTATTTGCCTTAATGATGTGATCGGGTAAAGAGTTCCATGCCGTAATGACTCTGGAAATAGACCCCGAACCGGCCTGTCTGTACCGATAGCCGCGTGCACGTCTGACGCGCGCTGCTCCGTCTGAGCGGCCCTGCGGTCGCTCGTCGTCCCAGACGTTCCCGTGGAAGAGCTGGAGGAGAGCCGGCGTGATCCCGCGAACCCAAACCTCGGGGGCCGCCGTGCCCGCGGAGGGAACCCGAGGCGGAACCAACCTCGGTCGAAGGCGATCCTCACGTCCTCGATGTGCTCGGAGAAGCCGGACACTCGGTACAGGCCTTCAGACTTCATTCCTGCGTGGGGAGAGCGGGGTTAGATCGCCGCCCCGGGGGTCGGGACGTGTTCGGGACGGGTCGGGGTTCTACCTCGGAGCTCGATCTCCCGGATGCACAGGTCCACCACCATGGGCCGCGTGGTGTTGTGAGCCTTGACCAGCGTGGTGAGGTCGCAGCTGAACACCTTCTTGATCCTGCGCAGGTCTGGCTGGCAGTCGCTGGGCACCAGCTTGGAGCACTGCTTGTGCACGTTCAGCCCGCAATCTGCCGGACGGCGGAGACGAGCCACCGGATGACCACAACGCCCGACGCTCGCGGGGAAAGGTCAGGCGGCGGAGGCGAGCTGTCGACGTGCATCGCGACAAACGGAGGTGGCGGCAACTACGGCGGCGTGCGTGCGTGCGTGCGTGTTGCGCCGGATGCGTGAGAACCCATTCGAAAACGATGGCGTCGGACGGCTGCATCTCCGGCGCCACGACAGAAAATATACAAACAAAAAACTGCCTGAGCTGCAGAAATGGGGGAGTTCACAGTGGGGAGGCACTGGCTGATAAACAGGGGGGGGCAGAGGCTTAGACAAGGAGAGAGAGAGAGAGAGAGAGAGAGAATGAAAGAGAGAGAACGAAAGAGAGCGAGCAGACAAAGAAGTCCCTCCTGCCTCCAACAGCACATGAGGTGTCTGATGATCTCGCCGCTCGCCGCCGGCTTATCAGCATGGCAAATGTGTCAACAACAAACACTCTGTTTGGGGGGAAAAGCAGCCGAGCCATGCAACACACACACACACACACACACACACACACACACACACACACACACACACACGGGGTCCAGGATTGCTGACGAGCACGCAGCCCTGTCTTGTGACCAGAAGGGCCTCGAAAACCCTGTCGAAGGCTAATATGCCGCCCGCCCTTCGTTCCGCCTCTATATTTAGTCGATAGCTACGTCTGACTTGTGTTTGACCCACGGTTTCCTCCATCCCATAGTATGTCCTGGTCGTCTGCGGCGGCGAGAGGCGCGGCTCTGTGCGGGAGGAAGGCGGGTTTAAATGGTGGCATGGCTGCCCTCTTTGTTGTGGTGGTTCTATGTTGGGGGGGGGGGGGGCCTGCAGGCCGACCTGTTTCGACGGCGCGCCGGCGGCAGGTGCTTCAGTTGCCGTTGACGACGCGCATGCAAAAGAAGGTTAAGCGGCGCGCCACGGCGCCGACGAAGCCCCCGACGCCACCTCTCCCGTTCTACAACTGGAGCGACGCGTGGCATGCCGCGGCTGCGAGTGTGTGCTTACCTGAGCAGCGGACGCCCTGCGCGATCAGACCCCACATGAAGTTGGCGCAGTACTCGCACCAGTGCGGCCCCCGAAAGGTGTGTACCTGCGGGGGGGAAGGTTAACACACTCTTACATGCAGCGTTTGGACTGGAAACGGAGAGCCCGCCTTTGGACGGGCTGGACAGAGATTACTTTGTGATCCCAAAGCTACCGCCCCCCCCCCCCCCCCGGCCCCCCGGCCCCCCGGCCCCCCCGTCACCCCCCCCGTCACCCCCCCGTCCAAATGAGAGCATTTGTATATACAAGGCAGATTAAAGGATTTTCCATAGTGTGTCTGGCATCTGCTGCCCCGCCAGGGGGGCACAGAGGCGGGGCTGAGCCTCAAAACAACAGATGTGCTGCCCAAAACATGGATAAGGTGATACCTGGAGACACACCTGCCACACACACACACACACACACACACATGCACACCTTTGTCCTTTAGGCGTGGCGCCGGCGTGTGGTGACTTTCGTCTCCCCTCAAAGGAGAACCTCTGAAACGGCAGCGGGCCTTGTTGGTGTTTGTTAGCTGAAACCCAAGATTCGGTTTCAGGAATGCCGCCCCCCCCCCGGCCTGAGCGCTTTCTGTGTTTTTAGAAGCGCCGTAACTCTTCCGCGCCCGCTCGCGTTTCACGCCGGCAGAGCCGTAAACACTGAAATGGGCTGGAGGTCTTCCAAATCCATGGGGATCCATCAGCCGTGCCGTTAATGGCCGGCAGCTCTCCTCCGTACGGCGGCGGATGCGTGCGTTCACGCCGCGGCGCACGCTCCGTGCAGAACACAAGGGGCCACGGCAAACGTTAGCGGTGAAAATGCGGCCGAGCAGATAGGAAAGTCCGGCGTGTACGCCGCTAACCCCCCCCACCGACCCCCCCGGGAAAACGTGGCGGCTCACCTTGAAGTTGTGGATCTTCTCGTAGGAGCACTGCCTCTCCTGCGTGTCCTTCAGGGCGCTCCGCCGCAGAGGAGAGGAGATCTGTGGACAGGAGGCCAAGAGCTTAATGGGCTTCCACAGAAATGTGCCTTTGCTCCCGAGTTTGACTCCCAAGGCCAAAGCCAGCAGCTCCTGTCGCTTCCTGTCGTGGGTCTTAACCCTGTGGGCGATCAGCTCGCCGCCTAAGCCTCCTCGGCCGTCCTCCGCCTCCATGCTCGGCCGCTCTGCTCGCTCCCGATCCTCCGGGGAGAGATGTGGAGGGGAGGCGACGGAGGCGGGAGCTGGCGTCCTTTCCCCGCCGACCCGGGAGGCCCGCCGATGTCAGCCGGCCCGGGGAGGGCGGCTCCGCATCCGCCGCTGCCGGCCGGGGGAGCGGAGGAAGCGGGACGGGCGGTGGGCGGCCGCGGGGTCGGAGCGTGCCTCGCACAATGGCCCTCTTTCACACGCCCAGAAAGGAAGAGCAGGGTCCCTGGCGGGGAGGGGCCGGGGCGCCGGCGGCTCAGCGGCTCTGCAAAGCTGGATCAATAGAGCGGACGGCCTCTTTACATGGCAGACACACTCCCATCGGCTCACGCCCCGCCGTCACACTCCGCCCCGCCGCAGACGCTCTCGGCCTCCTTCGCCGGCCTCCCGACTCGAGCGGGTCTTAACCTTGAGCCGCGCCCCGTGGCGGAAGTCCCGGGTCTCCGGACGGCGCCCGGCGCTCACGATCGGTTGCCGTCGGCGACCGGAGCGGGGCGCATCGGCCGCTGGGATGGCGGGAGATTACTTCAATAATCCCCACGAGGAATAATCCCGCGGTGCCCAAATCCAAATAAAATCCCAAAGGAAGCTCATTTGGAGTTTTGCGGCCGCGTGGTGTTTGACCAGCGGGGGGGCGAGCGACACGCCGCTGCCGGTAAACGGTAAACAACCGGCAGCCCGATGAGCCCGCGCGTCTCCAGATTAGATCACATGACAAACACCGAGCAGGTTCCACGTCACACGGCGAGGAGGCGTCGAGGGCCGCGGGCTCGGCGCCGATGTTTGATAACCGCGTGATAAAAGCGGCGAGGAGCTGGTATTTGTGGGAAGGCGGTGAAGCCGAGCGGTGAAGCCGAGCGGTGAAGCCGAGCGGTTCCTGCGCCGGCTAAAAGCGTCCCTGCTTCAGGCTCCTCCTCCTCTGATGGGACAGGTGAAGACATTTGTCACCGTTGTTGACATTCTTGAAACAGACCTGCACATACCGGGCTGCACGAGCGGTCAGAGGGCAGATCTACCGCTCGCCAGATATTTTAGCCTTGAGAGCGGGAGGAGGGGGGGGGTCGGGGTCTTTGTCTGAGGGCAGATGGCTCCTTGTCTCTGAAAGAAGAGCGCAGAAGAAAGGGTACAATAGGCGGAAACACAAGCGGCTCTGCTCTCCTTTCAGGAGCTCCTTTCAGTCCCGCCGGCCTTTGTGAGCGCCGGCCGCCCGGTCGGCCGCGGCCGCAGGGGAGACGGCGCCGTGACGCGCTGAGACGGTGGGACCTAAAGCAGATACCGGCCCAGAAGACACGCACAACCTTTTTCACAAGCCAATCTACGGTGTGCTTGTGGTTTCCTGGTCAGGAAGGTCGAGGAAGCCTCTTCCAGAGCGACCACAGGGGTGGAGACGGACCAGGTCTGAACACCTGAGCAGGTCCTCTGCACCCAGAGGAGAGCTGGTGTTGGGGCTTTATCTACAAGGTTTATCCAGCGCTCGGCGTCACGGAGGCCCGGAGCCTATCACAGCTGTGATTACACAAGAGGCGCGCTCACCCTGGACCAATCACAGGGTCACATAGAGAGACGTGCAGCCATTCACCCTCTCGCTCATGTAGAGGCACGCAAGCGTTCACCATCTCACGTGAGCCGACAAACATTCAGCCTTTCATCGGCACCGAATGAACCTCCCGCCTGCGTTTGGACCCGGAGAACCGTGAGGAACCCACGCAGAGAACATGGAGACTCCACACTGAGAGACCCCTGTGGCTGCGGGAATCAACCGGGAACCTTCCTGCCTCGCCGCGCCTCCCTGAGCAGAAGCTCCTACTTAGAAACACAAAGTGGGCGCAGCGAGAGGCCATGTGCTGCTGAGACAGTGTGAGCAGTGTGAGCAGTGTGAGCAGTGTGAGCAGTGTGATCCGTGTGCTGCTCGCCCCGCCCGCGGGGCCTTCCACGGGTAAACAGCAAAGTCAAAGGGAAACTTCTTCTGATCCGAGGAGCCTCTCCGACGGATCGGAGCCGACAGGAAAACACGGCGGCGCTCCGGGAACAGACGGCCTCACAGACGCCGCCTGACAATCCCGTCACGCCGGCTGTCAGCGGCGGAGGAGGTTGACGGCGGCGCCCCCGAGCCCGAGGAGCTCGCGCTCAGCCGGGGATCCGCTCCACTTTTAAAAGATGTAAGTGGTCGGGCTCGAGCGACGCTCCATTCCTGACGGTGCGGCGCGGCTTCCGGACGTCCGTCCAGCCGTCGCCCGCCGCTTATCCTGCACTCAGGGTCGCCATGGGACGCTGGAGCCAATCAAGGGCGTCCTCACACGGGAGGCGGGGCTCAGCCCGGACCGCTCGCCGGCCCCTCGCGGACAGACGACCATTCACTTTTCGCTCCTTTGAGGCAATTTTCCCGATGAACCCGCTGCATGTGTTTGGACTGCGGGAGGAAACCGGAGAACCCGGAGAACCCGGAGAACCCGGAGAGCCCGACGCAGACACGGGGAGAACATGCAAACACAGAAAGTTCCCCTTGTTGGAACTGAACCAGGTTCCTTCTAGGCTGAGGTGGACCAGCGCTCCACCGGGCCGCCCCATGCTTCCTGAGAAAGACGCTCTCCAGGCACCGGGAGGCCTGACGCAGGGGAAATAGTCACCAGGCATTTCTACTGAGATGGCCCGGGGTCTAAGATCTGGGGCCCAGGGCCCAGGGTCTGGGGCCAGGGTCTGGGTTCTGGGTTCTGGGGCCGGGCTGGTCAGAGAGCAGAAGCAGGAAGGAACGCTGCAGCGCCATGGAGTCTGTCAGATGGTCTCCCAAACACCGCAGGAGGGAGAGAGAGAGCGGCTCTGGTCTGAAAAAGAAATGATGTCAGAGAGAAATGGCGGCTTTGCGGCGCGTCAGTGAGTCCTGTGTGGGCTGAGCCGCCGCTGCACGCCGCTCTCAGGCGGCGGTAAATCAGCGGGCGGCTGTCAGATCGCCGCCGGAAGGTCAGAATAGCAGCGTCCGAGGATTCGTCTCCCGGAGGAGGGACGCTCGTAACTCCCCGCTGGCGGGGCTGCTACGGGCCGGCCAGCGCCGCAGACCCAGCGAGCGCTGACATTTTGAAGACCGACCCCCGACCCCCGACCCCCGACCCCTCGGGGCAGGAAATGTTGCCTTCACACCCAGAGACAAATCTGTGCCCGCACTCGTTATTCTCGTTCATAAAAAAAGCTAAAAAAGGAGGCCGTCGGTGGCCGTCTGAGCGCAGCGTCGCCATCTAGCGGTGGGTTTACTTCGGCGGGGCTCTGCCTCCGTCCTCCTTCCTGATTGGTCAGTCATTCACAGACTCTGACCCGATAACGGCGAGGCAAACAATGCGCCCGGTTGTCCGACCGGCGGCGCGGGGGGGGGGGGGGGGGGGGGGGGGGGGGGGGAGTCCCCGCCCTGCAGGCCGTTTCAGAGCGGCAACAGAACAGATAATGTACATCTGGCTGGCGGGACGACGTGTCCTCCACAAACCCCTCCCCCACTTCTAGAAGAAGAAGGGCCTCTGCAGGAGGGAAATCATGGAACTTCACCCACACGGTTGACCAGAAGTACCGAAATGGATACTCGGCCTTCGGAACACCGGGCGGCTTGAAGGATCTCCGGAGAAGCCGCGAGCCGTGGACCCACCCTGTCGTCCCTCTGGAAGGTGACCCTGCGCGTCTCCGTGCGTCCGCGGTTCAGCCGCTGCACCATCTTGTCCTTGAGCAGCGAGGTGTAGCCCAGGTGCTCGTAGATGGGGTTGGTGGTCATCTTGGAGATGTACTCCGCCGCCTTGGTCTCGATGTACAGGGTGATGAGGGCGTCCGTCACCAGGTCATGGACCGACTCGAAGCGCTTCTCCCCGACAAAGTGCTTCCCGTCGTAGAAGAGCCTGTAGTTGAGGGTCTGGTGGCCGAACCTGGGTGGAGATACGGGGACGCGGCTCATTGGTGGACTTCATGAGTGATGTTCGGTCCTTCGGTCATCTTCTATCCTGTTGACACCACACGAAGGGTCACGGGGTGCTGGACCGACCCCGGCTGTGATTGGACCAGAGGCGGGGTTCACCCTGGACCAATCACAGGGCCGCTTATAGAAACATGCAACCACTCACCCTCTCACACATGTGTCATATGGAGTCATACCACCATGGCGGTGGATGGAGGCAGCTGATTGGCTGGTGCATCCACAGGTACACAGGATTAGGATCTAAATAACTACTGGTGTTCAAACCTCCGACCAATTTACTCACTGCGCCCCCTAGAGGCCGCAGACGGAAGGGTTACCTCCAAATGACTCCACGAGGGAAATTCTTAAAGAAACACCGTTTATAAGCATACGTGTGTGTGTGTGTGTGTGTGTGTGAACCTTAGGGCCAGGGTGTGTGTCCCCGGCTGTCTCTGGCTCTCCCTGATGAGGTACGAGCCCTCCGCCGCCCCGAGCAGCTCGTCGGCAGACTCCCGTGAAATGCTGCCGTGAAACCTGGCGATGAACAAAACAGATGAGGCGCCGTGGGAAACGACAGGGGGGGGAAAGAAAAGAGGGGCGACGGGGTGACGCTCACTCTCTGCCGTAGTACTTGGGTCTGCTCTCCATCTGCAAGCCAGAGAGGACCAGAGAAGACATGAGTCGGAGAACCTGCGCGGGCGACCAGGAAGTTCACGCCCATCGTCTTTTAGTTCTACTTATTCAGACGGCTATCGGACAGGGACGGAGACTAAGATCAAGAATAAATAAAGGTTATTTATTACAAATACAAAACAGATGTTGTGCACTGGCGTTCCTGGCTGAGGCTGATCTGCTGCCGTCCTCGCTTGGACCTTTGCTCTGAAACCAGAAGGCCTACAGAGAAGTTACGACAACCCAACGGCAGCAAACACCAGAACGGAGGACGACACCAAAACATGCCTCCCTTCGCCCATCTTTCCCCATCCTATAGCTCTGGACCATTCCTGGTCCAGCCCAGTGTCATGGTCCCTCCAGTGTGTCCTGGCTCTTCCCCAGGGCCTCCTCCCGGAACATCTCACCAGGGAGGCCTCCAGAAGGTGTCTCCTCTGGATGCTGAGGAGCAACGGTTCTACTCGCAGCTCCTCCCGCTCATCCTGTGTCTCATGGAGAGCCTGGAAACCCTGAGATGAAACTCAGTCTGGCCTCCTGCATCTATGATCTGGGTCTTTGGGTCTCCACCCACAGCTGGTGACCAGCAGTGGGGTGGGAAGCAGAGTCTTCATCAAGGCCGCACCGGTCCACCTGTCCATCTCCTACTCCATCCTTCCCTAACTGGTGAACAACACCGCCAGACACTTGACCTCCTCCGCCCGGGCCAAGATCTCACCCCCCGACCGGGACGCTCCACCTTCTTCCAGCTGAGGACCACGGCCTCGGATGTGGAGGAGGTGAACGACCTCAAACATCTAAACCCCTTTCCTGGTGCTTGTAGCTGCTGTCCGGGCCCCGCGAGGCCTCCTGAGGAGGACGAGCCGCCTCTGTTCGTCATCATGAGCAGACAAAACATCTGCTTCCCAGAGGTAATTCTAAGGAGCTCGTCCCTCCGGCGTCCTGCCGTCACACACGAGAACGAAGGTCCGACGGCCATTGCTCTATAATTTCACATTTTCCACATTTCCTCCGTCCTGGAGGTCCGATCATAGCCTGAGTGAGCAGCGAGCGGGACGAGCCGTCTGGGAAGCGGCGTTTAAAGACAGTGGGACGCGCCGCCGCCACAAGCCAGCCCAGAGAAAGTCATGGAAAGTGTGTGTGTGTGTGTGTGTGTGTGTCATGAACTGGTCCGTGAGGACGTGGAGGAGCCTTGAGGGTCAGAGACGGTGCGACGTCCCTGAGAAGACGGGAGACATTGTGGGGGATTCGGAGCGAAGAGTCGTTCGAAGCCGGTCGGGAAAGGAAAGGGTTGACGGTTTTAGAAAGAGGAGCGGCGTCACTCCGTCCGTAAGCGGAATTCAGACATAAAGCAGAGCAAAGTTACATTTAGCATAGCATTGTAGCATGAAGGGTGGAGGCGGTAAGTTTAGGAGAGCAACAAATGAAAAACCCCACAACCTCCTGCACCATCTTCAAGGCAAATACACTTAATAGAATCCCTTTGTTGCTTTGAATTATTATTGTTTTAAGTCCATTATTTGTCATTTATAAAGTAAATGTCTCTTATCTTAAAATGCGTGACAAAACCGAGGGCTGGAATGGATTAATAATGACTCCATTCGTTTGAAATTCATCGGAATAATTGGACTCGATACACGAGGAAACGGCGTCGGGAGCTCGATCACAGAACTCCTTCACCTCCAAGGTCCAGGTGTGACTGGCGGTTCTGGTGGAAGGAAACCCTTGGAAACCAACCTCCAGAGGTATCTTGGACGGTTAAAGAGAAGACATTCACGCGTCCTTGGATGGACGGCTGGACGGACGGACGGACGGACGGACGGACGGGCGGACGGACTCACCTCCTGAGGACAGGTGACCCTCTTTGGCCTCGGGGCTTCCTGCTGCAGCTGGTACACTGAAACACACAGGTATCATCAGACCCTCCTGGACCTCATGCTGTTCTTGCAGATTCAGATCTGGGATCGGGTCCCGGAAACCCCGAGCAGGTTTCGAACCGACGGCGTCCAGTAATCAACCACCAATAAATAAACAGGCGGCCCTGAAACACCAGGAGCCGAACCAGGCGCCGGCCCCGACTCCACGGCTAATATCTTTTAAATGTGCTGAAAGAGTTCAAGTGCGCAAACACACACACACACACGCGGCTGTGGTGTGTGTTTTTCATCTGAGGTGCAGTAAACCCCCTACTTAACGTAATCGGGGCGATACTCGTGCGTCGCCATGTTCACGGCGGCGGACTCTGACATCATGGTGGTTTTGGCCCCTGGCTGCCGCCGCCCAGCCTTCAGAATAAAACCACGGCGGGAGTTATTTCGTGGACTTCACAATAAAGGCCTTCGCTCCAAGTTTGGGGTCCCGACCCAGCAGAGGGGAACCGCCGCTCGGACCGCGAAACCTCAGGTAATTAGAAATAAAGACACGCGGAAAAGGAAAGCGGCGGGGAATCTCGGGGGAAACGGCATCTGCGGCGAGGTCGAGGAAACGCCGCAAACACCTCGGCACCGCCTCGGAATCCACGGTTTACATGTGACGGGAAGCAAAGACCCGGAGGGACCCGGAGAGATTCTGAGGACCGGGACCGGGTCCAGAGGTCACCGAGGGGCGGCTGAGGCTCCCTCAGTTTGACCTCTGGCTCCTCCCGTCTGCCTGGGCAACCAGCAAAGCCCTCCAGCCGCTCCTGATGGTCCGGTCAGTGCCTTGGAGCTCTGCCACCGACAGAGTGTGTGTGTGTGTGTGTGTGTGAAGGGCTGATCTGGTGTACATCTCTTCACGGGGCTGATGAAAGGCCTCCTCAAATGGAGAGCATCAATGAGAGACGTCCTCCCGGTAGGAAGTGACAGGTCTGCCTCTGCTGTCTGCAGAAGAAAAGGCCGGAGGACGGTGAAGGCCACCCGTCTCCTCCCACGCCTGGTGAAGAGTCTTCTTAGGGTTCCTTTGCAGTAAATCCCCCTCGGCCGGAGCTTCCTCCTCTCCCCGCTGACGGGGATCCGTTTGGATCGGTGTGGGCCGGAGGGTTCAGGTTTTGATCCGGCGGCGGGTGGAATGGAGGTGCGCGCGCCCAAAAACACAACGCTTTCAAGTGCAGGGACGGCTGACATTTCTGTCCGTGCAGATAAACACATCTGTCATTTACACGTCCACAAACACTCAAATACCATCTCCAGTGACTGACAGCTAAATGGAAGCAGCGACGGAAAATATGTTCCATGAGAATAATACTAATAATTATAATAAAAATAATGTTCTGTGTGGTTTTATTCCTGAGAAATGAGTTATGAATGGCAGATGATTACACTCAATGCATTATACTAACATTTAAATTAACATCTGGGACCTCAAGCATTGTATTTTATGCCTTAAATTTCTAAAAATGTAGTTTTGTCTGTCGAACGTATCCTCATACGTCGGGGCAGCTGATTGGCCGTGGGTGAGCTGGAGGCAGCCGATTGGCTGACAGTCAGATGGAGGCGGATTAACACGAGCAAACCTAGTTTCAGGTTTGCAGTTTGACTGCAGGACCTGAGACTTCTCCTCCACTATCCAAGCCCCTGGAGGTTCCCCAGTCAGATCCGTCTGAGCCCCCGGTCCGGCCTGCACCCGACCCTCCGACCGGTCGAGGGTGTTGTCTTTTGACCGAGATGGCGCCAAGATGGCGAGCTGGGAAGCCCCGTTTCTCACGGACGACGGGCCCTTGGTGAGGATTCCTCACTTTCTTCAAACGGACCTTGTTTGTCCCTCAGACTCCAGTTGACGAAGCAACGCGGCGCTGATGCGGCGCCGGCCGGGCTGCTTGCAGGGAGGACCAAGGAGAAGAAGGAAAGCCACTGATCTGGCAGACATGAAAGTGGAAGCAGGCTTGTGTGCAAACATCATTAGGAGCTGCACGTTTGTGGGGGATCGGCAGTTTGCGGCAGATCAGGAGGGAGTGTGTGTGTGTCTGTGTGTGTGTGTGTGTGTGAGCGTGCAGAGTAGGGAGGACTTACAGTACGACTTCCATATCGGCGGCTGGTAATCATCAGGGTCTGCAAAACAGAAAGAGAGGGTTTTGATTCCCGGTCAGGCGGCTCACACTCTTCCGGACCAATCACGGGGCCACATATACGGGCGTCGACCAATCAGCTCGTCACCCATGAGCCCCTGCCTTCTCTGCAGAGTCCGGAGCGGCGCGCCCACCTAGCCTCCATCAGCCTCCTAGCGTCTGACAGGAGTCGACCACGTTCCACCTCAGGACCGTCAGAAGCAGCCGCTTCTCCTTCCACCTGCAGCCAGTGCTGCGCTCCAATGTCCACCTAACGGGTTATTTAACCGCCTGCATCCGACCCGCTGCCGCACTCCACTCTGGAGATGTCGATCGGTGCTTTGTGAGCTGTCAACATTTACATCTGCACTCCTTCTCCACCGTGCACATC
Organism: Fistularia commersonii; assembly: GCF_037954325.1. NCBI lineage: Eukaryota > Metazoa > Chordata > Actinopteri > Syngnathiformes > Fistulariidae > Fistularia > Fistularia commersonii. The sequence goes on along the minus strand of NC_141294.1, from coordinate 13,534,914 downwards.
CCGCTAATACTGTTTACATTTTCCTGCGCCGCAACAATATGCTCATCAAAGATTTATGACTGCCGATCAGGCTTCGCCGGTGGTTTCGTCGTCCGGGGAAACACATCTGCAGACCCCACGTGACGAGACACACTTTGAGAGACACGCCTTCACCCTGGAAGCTTCGCACAGAAAGGCCTTCCATGGGAACCCCAGCAGGGACCTTCTCACTGCCAGGAGGAGGCGTTGACCCCCGCTGCCGTTAGAGTTTAACATCTGCAGCGGTGAAGAGTCGCCGTGCAGGTGTGAAGAACCCGGGCAGCAGGAGGGAAGAGAAGGGAAGGGAAGGGAAGGGAAGGGAAGGGAAGGCGCTCGGAGCCGAGGGTGATTCACCCGGCCGAGGAAACCAGTGCGCACTTGTTGGATGCGGCGCTGAACGCAAACAAACATGAGAGTGACTCATGTGGTTTCCAAACAGGTCCAAGGCTGGAGCTTCTCAGGAGAGCGCGTCTCCTCCGCAGGGCCGGATCTAAGATTAGCCACCAAAGCGAGAGCTGGCCGTCTCCCCCTCATTACCAGAGGAGAGCGGGCGGGCCGCGAGATCCCGTAATGAATAATTATCTGGCTGATCAAACAAAAGCTCGACCGAACGGGGGGAGCGATTTTTGGAGCGACGAAGCGAAGGGCCTCGGGGCTCCGGCGTCCCACCGCCCGGAAGATTTACCTCCGCTGCGGCTTATCTGAAAAATAAAAAGAGAAGCCATTTCATCTGGTCGGCGGCCAAATATTCAATCTACAGTGCGAGTGTTCGCGCCAGGCCGGACGTCTGGAGGAGGAGGAGCGGCTGGTCAGCGCGGAGACGCGCCGCACCAGAGGGATGCAGAAAAATATGGCACGGGTAAAAGAAAATTCATGTGCAAAATACACGCAAGCAGACGGCGCCTCCTCACAAACACGTACGTGCACGCCACGTGCACGTACAGACATCCGTGGAGCATCTGAAGGAATGCCTGAGCGGGTCGCTGGTGATCGGGGGAATTCAGGATCTGCTGAACCGGAACCGAGGAGCACCTTCTAGACGCGCTGCCCTCCTTTGTTCGCCCGTCGTGGGCTTTCATTGAAGCGGAGCGGCGAGGGTTTGCGCCGCTGACGCCGGATTATGGGATGAATGAAGATCAGACGCCTCGGCTTCTCAGGCGCAAAGATCCGCTGCGCTGCACGCCGGTGTGGAGGCGGGTCACCGGCCCACGCAGTCAATCCTTTAGATGTGCATCTGCATCCTGCTTTTCAGTTCAGTGTCCACACACACACACACACACACACACACACACACACACACACACACACACACACACAGACACACACACACACACACACACACACACACACACACACACACACACACACACACACACACACACACACACACAGACATAGCCCACTGGCCTCCCGCACTCACAACCACCTTGCAACACCAGAACCAGGAGGTGAATGTCCCGGTTCTGGGGTGAACCGGAGGGTCTTTCACCGAGCTCTTCTTCTTCTCCCCCTTCGGCTACAAGGATCAAATCCAGGAGATTCACATCGGCGGCCTGGGAATCGCTGTCCCAATCATCCCTATATTTTAAATGTAGTTTCAAACGAGCCGTGAGAAAACGACACGTGTGAGCCAGAGGAATGCTAATGCTAATGCTAATGAGCGGAAACACAAACAGGAAGTTGTGTTTTTCTCGCTCTCACTGTTTATTGAGGTTATCCGTATTTATGTGATATTCAAAGCCCCCCCCCGACCTACTTCTGTGTCGAATTGCATCCACGCTTTTTCTATTTTGAAGCAGTTTGGGAGGCTGTGGGTGAGCTTCTATCTGCTCAAAGCCTCCACCAAGCCCTCCCTGCTCCAGCAGGAGCCACAGGATCTCCTGCGGATCCCTTTCACTGCCGCCATGGTTCTGAGACAGGAATCCAAGAGGTTGGAGAGGCACGGAGCTTCACATTGATGTGGCTCATGCAAGTCACACACACACACACGCACACACACTCTCACACAAACACACACACACGCTGCACCTCAGCAGGGAGACCATCTGTGTCATACATTGGTCCAAACCTGGAGTTGTCACATGGTCTTCATGCTGACCAGAAATATGTGACAGGTGTGTGTGTGTGTGTGTGTGTGTGTGTGTGTATGGGGAGGCTGGTTGGGCTTGTAGGTTCTTAAATGGTTTTGTTAAAAGAAATGAGCAGCGAGGCTGGATGGGGGAAGCTGTTAAACAGGCTGCAGGTGTCGCCGGGTCACCTGATGAACCGAGCCGGGCCTAAAGACTCCATCTGGACCACCGGCGGCGGCGGCGGAAACATGGCGAGGGCCGAGGGGCGGAGGCGGTCCTCCTCCCGCCATCCGCTCCAATGGCTCCATCATCTCCGGCCCGCGACCGCCGGCACGTTTTCACGCTCCGTCCCCCGATTTCCGTTCAAAGCTCCTCGCCCTGGAGCGTCCGGGCGGATGGCGTGCCGCTGGGACGCGGCGCTCGCCTCCGTCCACGCCAGCGACACGCAGGGATGCCGCGGCTCCAGGCTCTCCAGGGAAGGCGGGGGAAGCGCTGCAATCCTTGCATGGATTACATTTATCAGGCTCCCTCAGCACCCACACAGTCACATGACAGGAAGCACCAACATACATCCCTGCTGAGGAGCCCAGCTTTCAGTGGTGCTTGGTGATATTCTCTCTCTCACACACACACACACACACACACACACACACACACACACACACACACACACACACACACACACACACACACCCTAAACAACAGCTTCTAAACCAAACGACTGGGACGACTAATCATCAGAGGAAACCAAAATAACTGAACCTGGAGCACTTTTGTTTTGCAGCCACAACAGACGGCCTGGCGTGGAGCGGCGGCGGCGGCGGCATGGCGTTGGGTTGTTTTTTGTTGGTTTTTTTTTTCTCCTCTTCTGCCTCATAGACAAGATTATTCAAATGTTGTGTCTGCCTGCCAAAGAGCCGCGCTTGGAAATAATCATAGCCCTGTGACAACCACTCCATCCCTGGCAGCGCCGCCGCTTGTAACCTCTGATAATTATACTGGGGGCCCGGCGGTAATAACAGCCCTGCCACGCCACAGGAAGAAAAGACTTTCCTCTTAAAGCAGCAGCGGTCACACAGCCAATGCACTGCTTCACACACACACACACACACGCAAAACATGTGGTTACTCCCGGCCGCGTCGGCCGTCCCTCCCGTCGTCCAGCACCTTTGGAAATGTGACTGGACGGAGGAGGAGGACGAAGAGGAGGGGAAGAAGAGGGAGGAGAGGCTGGAGGTCAAAGACTGGAGTCACCAAGCTGATGGTTCACTGCAGGTCTGGGTTTGGAGTTTTCATCCAAAATGTGAGTGGAAATGTAAACTGAGCTGGTTTGATAAACAATGTCTGCTTACTGGTGCGTTACACACATGCACGCGCGCACACACACACACACACACACACACACACACACACACACACACACAGGAGAGAAGCCGCTGGTTGTTTGGACTTCCATATCAAACAGTGCCCTGATAGCAGAGTTTGTACTTTATACCCTGGCAAACACTGGCAAATGGCCTTATCAACACACACTCACACACACACACAGGCACAGACACACACCCCCACACACACAAGCTCTGGTTTGAACAGCTGCCAGCTCATCTCCTGCTCCCATTCTGTCAAGAGTCCTACCTTGAAAGTGAATGTTCTCCAGAGGTGTTGGCGCCAACCAAACCCGGCCCGTTCCTGTGTGTGCACGTCGGGGAGGTGTGAGCGTGCACCGGGCGGAGTGTGAAGTGTTCACAAATGGTTTATAAAGAAAAGGATTTCTCAATGGACCCCCCCCCCCCAGCTTGGCGCGGCCTTTTCGGAAAATGGTGGAGAACGCGGGCCAAAGATAATCCCTGCCGCCGGCCCGGAGGAAAGACGAGGAGAAAATTATGGAGATGATTGGCAACGTGATGATAACGTCCCAAACCCCCGTGTCAGACCCAATGCTTCCCCAGCCCGGAGACACACAACCCCCCCCACACACACACACACACACAGGAGCACCGTCCAGCAGCCAGAGCGTCCACTGCCAGATGGGGGAGCTTTGCACACACACTGCCAATCCCTCAGTCTGACAACCAGCATTTACCTGCCCTCCGCATGTGTGTGTGTGTGTGTGTGTGTGTGTGTGTGTGTGTGTGTGTGTGTGTGTGTAAGATTGGGGGGGGGGTCATGCCATGTTCTGGGGGTCAAGTGCAAACACATCTATATATGAGTGAAACTGAAGACATTCGTGTGTGTGTGTGTGTGTGTGTGTGTGTGTGTGTGTGTGTGTGTGTGTGTGAGCTGAAGTCCTACCAGAGGACACGGATGAACCTGAGAGGCTGGAGTTGCTGGATGCTGCCATCCTGTCGGTCCCGGAGCCGGTTAGTCCCGCTCCCCGCTGCTCCTCCCCGGCGGTGCGTCCATGTCTGCCGGCGTCCGCTCCGCCGCCTCCCGCCTCCGCCGGCGGCTCGCCGCTGCTGCGGTGAGGAGCCGCGGCTGACCGGAATAAACCCCCCTCCAAAAACCAGGAGAGAGGAAGAAGAAAACCTAGGAGGGTTCAGGTCCTCCGGCGCATCGTCTGTCCGTGAACGCACCACGCAGAGCAGGCTGTGTCCATGTGCCGCGTTCAGGCTCCGGATAAACACTGCGGAGGAGACGCGCCTTCTTAAAGTGGAAGTTTGGAGGGGGATGGAGCAGGACCGAGACCGGGACCGGGACCGGCACCGAGCCTTCAGCGATCGCTCCGCGGGCTGCGGGCTGCAGGAGAGCCGCTTTCTCCGCCGACGGTTCCGGCGCACATTTTTTCACCGCGTCATGTTTTGTCATGTTCGGGGAGAAGGAGCGGAGCCTCCGCGTCCACGGCGCCACCTGCCGGAGGAGCGGGGCGTCCGGGGCGCCCGGCAGCAGCTACGGCGGGCAGGGTCTCGACCTGGGGGGGTTCGGGGGGGGGTTCGGGGGCGCAGCTGCTGTTGTCCAGCTCCCCTCTGCCGGCGACAAAACCCTGAACCCCGAAGCAGCGTGTGGTCAGTTCATCATCTGATCACCGCTGGTTCACGGAGGTCTCGGGTCTTCTGACCATCCAGGAGCTCCCCGGCCAAAGGCGTCGACCCATCGGCCGCAGAAGACATGAGGGAGATGTTATGAACATTCTCTCCGGACCCTGGAGTTCGTCAGGGTCCGGCCGGTGCTCTGCCAGCCCTCAGGACGTATCTGCATCATCGCGTCCTGCTCGGCCGAGGAACGTCCCATGATGCGCCTCTCCGGCCTCTCCTGTCTGATAGGAACCTCATACCTTCTCCTCTCACTGGGCAGGTTCTACTGTAGATCTACTGTAGCGTCCAGCACCGTTGAATATCATAACGGCTATTGCTGTTACTCCTAACGCTAATAACATTCTGTCTCTGTCCGTCTGTCTCGCCCAGTCGAGGCAGAACGCCGCCCACGATGGGCCGGGCTGTCTGCGCCCCCCCGCGGACACGCCGGGTGCTGGATGAAGAGCGAGACAGGAGGGTACGTGATGTCTCCAGGTCACGCCTCTGGCTCCACCAGACTGACCGCGCTGCATTTAAAGTCTATAGAAAGTTGGAAATCACAGATTTATTGTTTATCTTTGCCTTTTCCATGTTTCAAATCGCGCCGCACCTCCCGGAGGCCCGTTCGAGTCCACGCGGACCCCCTGCCTGCGGGCCCTCGGCCGGGGGCCTCCATCGTCAGCCTCACGTGGAGAAGATCCCCTCCAGCTCAGTGCAGACGTCTACCGGGACCAGAACTCTGCTGCCTCAGACAAGCCCTGCCCCTGAAGAACATCCTCTCACTCTCACACAGAGGAAGATATTTCCCAGTCTGTGGTCACACACACACACACACACACACACACACACACACACACACACACACACACACACACACACAGAGTGCTGGAGGCCAGTCACTCTGCATAAATCAGCTCCTTCTCCTGAAATGGTTTCACACGAAAAAGCACAGCAAGAAAAATCCACAGGAGCACGAGTGCGCATGCACACACACACACACACACACACACACACACACACACACACACACACACACACACACACACACACACACACACGCCTCTGGGGTTTTGTGATCATGTGATCGAGCGGTTGCAGGGCGGTGTCTGCTGGAATGAAGAAGTTCAGCATTTCATTCCCTTTCACCTGAGGTGACCCAGTTCTCAGAACCTGGTCCTGGACCAGGACCAGGCCCGGGCCCCTGAGGGTCTCTGCACTAACAAGGCCTTCGCTGGTTTCTTATCACTAACCCTGGACATCACAGCTGAGCTGGGAGGACCTGCGGCGTGGGTGCCGCAGATAAAACGATTGAATGAATCTCTTGGGAGTCTAAAGATGAGGTCCCACCTCCACGCCGTGGACGAGCCGATGGTGATGTGTGCACCCCGAACCACGGGGGCGACCGGGAACACAACCTGGGCACGTCGCCTGACATTCCAGAACGCATGGGGTGTCGGAGGTTCAACTTTTTTTGCTTTTGGGAAACACGTCAGCCAGAGAGGAGATAAAAGCGACTAAAAACAGTTCAGCGCCTCAGGATGGTGCGAAGGAACCAGGAGAAGTAAAATAACAAGACATGAAGGCAGTGAGTGAAGCCAGCAGTGACAGCGCCTGGGAGCCCACGCCTGTCACGACCAAGCGGGGGAACACTGGGGCCACAGCGCCATCTTGTGGGGAGGATCGTGCACTCGTTTAAACATCCTGTTCTCATCGAACTGACACTTGCGTGGAACACGTACCTCTGATCCGAACTCTCCTGTGGGGAGTTAGCAGGTGAAACATCCATGCTAGCTAAGCTAGTATGGATGGATTATAGCGCTCTGCTGGGGCTCTCACACACACACACACACACACACACACACACACACACACACACACACACACACACACACACACACACACACACACACACACACACACACACACACACACACACTTCTCCGCCAAGGAGCCGAGCTCGGCTTCCCGCGGATCAGCGTTCAATCACGTGGCCCGGGCTGGTCACATGACCGCTCCCAGCCTCTTAATCAGCTCGCCGGAGCAGAACCCGGAAGTGGACGAAGAACGAGGTGGGAGCGCGGCAGATAACGGCTTCACGGGCACGGCGTCCACACACACACACACACACACACACACACACACACGCCGAGGAGCCGAGCTCGGCTTCCCGCGGATCAGCATTCAGGGAGAGGGGCAGCGCGAAGCCCCGGATGTAGGTCAGGTGACTTGCCAAACATGAATCACGTGGCCCTGGCTGGTCACATGACCGCTCCCAGCCTCTTAAGCAGCTTGCCGGAGCGGAACCCGGAAGTGGACGAATAATGAGGTGAGAGCGCGGCAGCTTCACGGGCACGGCGTTTACACACACACACACACACACACACACACACACTGATCGGAGGTCTGTAGTTTGACGCGGGTGTTTCCCGCCGCCAGGCTGCGCGGGGAGGCGGTGGGCTTCCTGCTGTTGGGGGTCCTGCTGAGCCCCGTCCGGCCCCGGAGCTGCTCCTCCTTCTTCTGCAGGAAATCTCACCGGGTCCGCGGCCCCGGCGGGGGGGACCCGGGCCTGCCCCTCTTCCTTACCCCCTACCTGGAGAGGGGCGACGTGGACGAAGGTACAAACACGCACACGCGAAAACTTCTGCGTCTATCTACAATCGTCACTTCCGGTCTCGGCGTCAACACCACATTGTGAGCGCGAGTGCAACGGAAGTGACCTTCTCTGTCCAAACGTGAAGGTTGCATGAAAGATTTACCTGCGCACACAGACGCGATGTCACCAGCCTGCGGATATTCAGCGACACACCTTCACTGTGTTCGCTTTTCACTGTTAAAATAGCCTCAGCCTGCTCCGACACCCGAGTGTCCGGTGCCCCCTGAACGCATCACGTGGTGCAGCAGGCGGACCAGGTCGAAGTCAGCTGTGTGTCAATACTGCAGCATGTTCACACACACACAGAACCACGGTGCTAAAGTAAAAAAAAAAAAAAAAAAGGCTAAATAATACCACAGACACAGCTAGTTATGACAGGGTAGCAGGGTTACTGCAAAGTCCACACAAAAGTTCAGTGTTTTTAAGTGACAGCAGTAAAAAAGTGTGTGTGTGTGTGTGTGTGTGTGTGTGTGTGTGTGTGTGTGTGTGTGTGTGTGTGTGTCCAGCCAGAAGACTGAGTCTGGTGGGGGACCTACCGGGGGACAATGTCAAGGGTTACTCTGGTTACTTGACAGTTAACAAGCAGTACAACAGCAACCTCTTCTTCTGGTTCTTCCCGGCACTGAAGGTGAGCTGGATCAATTATGGATTGCAACTTCTGACTGGTTGCAAGAATTATTAATTGTGTGTGTGTGTGCGTGTGTGCGCGCAGCCGGCCCAGGACCAGCCCCCGGTGCTGCTATGGCTGCAAGGCGGGCCCGGCGGCACCTCCATGTTCGGGCTCTTCGTGGAGCACGGGCCGTACGTGGTCTACAAGAACCTGACTGGTAAGAACGTGCCACATGTGTGCACCGAAAATCCACGCGTGACCTTAGCCGTTCCTCTTCACCTGCGCAGTGGGTCTGAGGGATCACGCCTGGACCTCCAGATACTCCGTGCTGTACATCGACAATCCGGTGGGTTCTACTTCCGTCTTATCTTTTCACAATAAAAGCCCGGTCGGCCTCTGACGGGGTTCTGCTTCCAGGTGGGAACCGGATTCAGCTTCACCGACGATGACAGAGGCTTCGCCCAGAACCAGGACGACGTGGGCCGAGACCTGTACAGGTAACACCCCCCCCAGAACCTACTGACTCTTTCAAAGCGGGTCGGTTGACGGTCCGATGGCTCTCCTGCCGCTTCTCCAGCGCTCTGACCCAGTTCTTCCAGATCTTCCCTGAATACCAGTCCAGTGAGTTCTACGCTACCGGAGAGGCGAGTTTTCCCCGATAAATCCCGAGCTGAAAGTTGTCCTGCGAGGTGTCCTCCCGTACCTGACGTCCCTGCCGCTTGCGTCTCCGTCCAGTCTTACGCAGGAAAGTACGTCCCGGCCGTTTCCTACTACATCCACAAAAACAACCCCGGCGCCAAGGTGAAGATCAACTTCAAGGGCATGGCCATCGGCGACGGGCTGTGTGACCCAGAGATGGTGCGTGTCCCTCCGCCGCCGTGGTGGTTCCATCTGACAGAAACGCAACCCTGCATCTCCTCCTCGCCGTCAGATGCTGGGCGGTTACGGAGAGTTCCTGTTCCAGACGGGTTTGATCGACGACGTGCAGAAGCGGTACGTGGTGGAGCAGACGGACCTCGGCGTCCAGCTCATCCGGCAGCAGAAGTGGGTGGAGGCTTTCCAGGTAACGACGCCCGGCTCGGGGTTCTGAGGAGCGTTTCAACCAGAGAAGAGAGCCAGAGAAGGACGACGTTCTTCTACGTCCGCTTCAGGTCTTCGACCGCCTGCTGAACGGGGACGTGGATCCGTATCCCTCCTTCTTCCAGAACGCCACGGGCTGCACCAACTACTTCAACTACATGTCCTGCCAGGTGCTTTGGAGCCGCCAGAAGATAATCGTCGATGATGAGTCAGTTATCGCAACGCATCTCTGCGCTTTAGGAGCCTGAGGACCAGGAATACTTCTCCCAGTTTGTGACCCTGGCAGCGGTGCGCCGGGCCGTCCACGTGGGCAACCTGACCTTCCACGACGGCTCGCAGGTGGAGAAGCACCTCATGCAGGACGTGATGAAGAGCATCAAGCCTTGGCTGGGCGAGCTGATGGACGCCTACAGGGTGACCGCCGCCGGATTTTCTCGTCCCGTCTGCCGCGGCGGGTCTCTGCAACCCTGCGCTCTGCTGCCTCCAGGTCCTGATCTACAGCGGCCAGCTGGACGTGATCGTGGCCGCCCCTTTGACCGAGAGGTTCCTGCCCACCGTCAACTGGACCGGCGCCGCCGACTTCGAGCGAGCCCCGCGCTTCCCCTGGAAGCTGCAGCCCAGCGACACGGAGGTGGCCGGCTACGTCAAGCAAGTGGGCGAGTTCTTCCAGGTGAGCGAGCCCGGCGGGGGGGGGTGTCTCTACGTTTGGACAGGATTCACGATAACTCCTCCTCCCCGTGCAGGTCGTCATCCGAGGAGGGGGGCACATCCTGCCCTACGACCAACCAGAGAGGTCCTTTGACATGATGGACAGGTTCCTCTCCACCCGCGGGTGGAAATGACCGAAAACCTGCTCCAGAGATGGAAAGGGTTTTTTTTTTGTTTTTTTTTTTTCCATTGACGCCTATGAGAGCCGTGGACGTCCTGGAGGAGGCCCCACCAGGAGGCCCAGGCCCCACCAGGAGGCCCAGGCCCCACCAGGAGGCCCAGGCCCCACCAGGAGGTCCAGACCCCCAGCCTGCTCCACCACCCTCCAGCTGCTGGTCGCTGAACTCCTGACAACGAGGGGTTAAAGATGAAACTTCAGGAAGATGCTATGAATAACATCAAATAAAACCCTTTTTTTGTAACGTCTGGCCCGTGAACCTCTTCTGTCTGTAGCTTCACGGGATCCACGATTACCTTCAAAACAATGCTCCTCACCTAGAAATGCCCCTAGTCTCCCAGGTCTCCAGCCTGCCTTAGTATTATGGGATGTTGAGCATTCAGTTTCCCACCTCCCCCAGTTTGATATAAAGCCTATTTTCTTGTGAGGAGACCGTGGGTTTCAAAGATCTAGGATGATCCTTCAGGCAGCCTCCCTGCCCGTGCAGGACAGCAGGATGTCCACTGGAGGGCGCTGTGCGCCCAAGAGCCATCAGCTCGGGAACAAGGACATCTGGTGAGAAGACCCATAAATCTCACCCAGAGTTCCAGATCAGGGTGTGAGTGTGTGTGTGTGTGAGAGTGTTCCATGGCCCCATGAAAGTGATCTAAAAGGTGTCTCCTTGTCATGGGACGAGTGTCCCTTAACCCTCCCTCGCTGGTACAGAGCTTCTGAAGGACCATCTCCTCAAAGCTCAAAGGTCTGCTGAAGCTCCAGGCCTTGTGGTTTCACTGACACATGAGTCCAGACGGGGCTGAGCCGTGCGTTACAGAACAAGTGCTTTATTTTCATACCGTAATGTAACTGCAGTGATAACTGGGACGTCTGTACAAATGCAGGGGCTCTGCGGGCGTCACATACAAACAATGGCTTTTAGCTGAAATGAGCCTCCACACAGAAGAACAGGCAACAAGTGCTGGATGCAGACCTATTTACAGGCAGGGGCCACCCCCCCCCCCCCCAGGACCCCCCAGGACCCCTGGGGTCCCCTTACTGAGGGCTGGCTGCATTCAATGGACACGGTTATAGAAATTAATGACAGTATGTACAATATTTATACTTTTCATTCTTTTTAAAATAGAATTATAACATCATTAATGCATGGGCACTTCAGTCCCGAGACGCACGCACGCACACACACACACACACACACACACACACACACACACACACACACACACACACACACACACACACACACACACACACTCGTCCTTTGCTTCGTCCGCCTTATGCAGCCACTCTTCTCCTCTGGATGAAATGATCCCAACATAGCGTGGCCGTGCACCCCCCCCCCCCCCCCCCCCCACACATGGTTCCAGTTCTGAGTATTTTGCGGTTATCATAGTTTCACATGCGGGGGGGGCGTGGGGGTGGGGGTGGGGGGGTCTCCATATCTAAAATGAAATAAGGCAAGTTTATGTCACAGGGAGGTTGGACAAAGCCCTTTGAGACATCTAGTTCTCCGATTGGTCAGCAAACACAGCATCGTGGGCACTCACTCACACACACACACACACACACACACACACACACACACACACACACACAGATGCAAAGGTCCAGACGTGGCAAACCGTCTTAAAGCCTCCGTGAAAGTTTTGTTTTAGCGAGCAGCGACCGAAGCGGCCGCCCCAAAGGGCGTCCGGCCTTCCTTCATCTTCCACCAGACTCACTTTGTTGCAGCTCCCGGTCGCGCTTCTTTCTTCTTCCGCCGGCAGCGGCTTGGCGACCAGACACGGTCCCTCCGGGCACACGGGAAACCGAGCACATTTGGGTTTGTCGCTGGTGTGTGAAAAGGGCGGGGGGGTCGCTGAGACATTAATATGGCTATGGGAGCCTCTGGGGGGGCAGAGGAGAAAGTGCATAGACAGCTCGGGGAACGGCTCCACCTGTCCGGGGAATGTACTTCCTCCACCCTCGCTGAGGACACAGTGCACGGCGGTACCGAGCCCGGGGGGCCCGGGGGCCCGGGGGCCCGCATCCCGGCTCCAAGGGCCGGACGATGGAGATGGGGGGGGCTCCATCAGACAATCTGAACTGCAGAGGCCTGGCTGAGGTCAGAGGTCAAACGGGGGAAAGGGGGCGTGACTCCCCCTCCTGGGTCAGCTGCCCGCCCGAGACGGAGCCGGGGGGTCGGGTCGGGGGGGGCCGGGCCACAGGGGGAGATGGGGGGTTTGGTTCTGTCGACCGCATCAAGCCAACAGAACCCCTAAGAAAACTTCAGGCACATCGTGACATTCTGAAAAGCAAAAACTGCCAGTTCTGACAGCTCCCTCAGAAACACCGGCAACTTCTCCGCTCTCTGGTCCTGTCCTGTCCTGTCCTCCTCCTCCTCCTCCTCCTCCTCCTCCTCCTCCTCTTCTTCCTCCTCTTCTTCCTCCTCCTCCTCCTCTTCTTCCTCCTCCTCCTCAGGTCCTCCTCACTCTGAGGCCGTGGGCGGAGGAGGCGGCGCCGCCCGGCACGACATCCGTATCAACGTCCTCTTTCATTTGGAATTTTGGATCCGTCAACAAACACGGCGGATCCAGACGCAAAGGCTCTGGGGTTTAAAGCTTCAGGTGGTCCTGGGGAGGGAGGGGGGCCGGACGGGGCCCGGACTCCTCAGCTGCCTCGCCGGGTATCACAGTGTTCAGTTCTGTAGCTCCGCCGGACCGGGCCTCGGCGCCACGCGGTCGATGATCAATACCGTTACGTATTGCTTTCCAATGATCACGCGCTCGCCGTCGTCACGTCACGCCGCCAAGACCGGCTTTCCCGGCGGTCATGGGGGTTCTGGGGCACGGGGAGGGGGGGGGGGGGGGGGGGGGGGTCGGGGGTCGTCGCGCTCGCTTGCATATTCCCGTCCCCGACGCGTAACGGCGACCTTGAAGGCGGCGGCAAGCTCACGTGTTGAGTTTGCCATGGCGAGCGCGGATGGAAAGGTGCGCTTCAAAGAAGGTCCGAGGTTTGCTTTCCCTTCTCTGAACGCCTCGCTCTTCTAGCTTTGTACCAACACACAATGAAAAGAAAGAGAACGAGCAAAACGCAGTGGGACGTTAGCTTCCGCCGCACGCAAAGAAAGACGGAAAAACCCAGAGTGAACAGAATTTGCCGGAGCCGCACGTCTGGAAAAATACATACTGCCGTAGAAAGAGCGGCCTCGGAGGCCTTTGAGGTTTTCCTTGAGGGGGGGGGGGGGGGGGGGGGGGGCAGCATGTGCGGCCGGGGGCTCTCAAAGAGCGGGAACTGGATGGCCGGAGGGGGTCGGGGGGTCGGGGGTCAGGGGTCGGGGGGGACCGGAGGCACGCCGGGGTTCCAGTCTCTCGTGTCCCTAGTGGATGGGGTTAATGTCTGTGCGGTGGTTGGCCTGTCCGTGCACGCCGCCGCCCCCGACAGTGGTGGTGGAGGTGGTGATGGTGTTGTGCTGAATGACCTGCTGCTGCGTGCACGCCGGCACCGGGCTGCCCGCCGGACTGCTCTCTGGACCTGGGGAGACAAGAGGCGGACGGCGTGACGTTGTGGAGGAGCGTCTTTGTTAGCGGAAGCGGGCGGGGCGGAAAAACCGAGGGCTCACCTGGGCAGCGGCGACAGAAATAGATAAGAACGCAAATAAAGAAGTGGAAAAGCGAGCGTGTAAACACGGCTGAGGAGGCGCCGCCGCATTGAAGGTGACATGTGGGCCGGCGGCGGCCCGTCTCTGGAGTCCGGCCCCGTCTGGGAGGCCCGGCCTCATAAAGGAGCCTTTCAGCCGCCGGCCGCTGAGACGGATTTTCCTGCGCCGCGGCCACGCAGGGAGGCGCCCGGTCCTAATTACATGGAAATGTCACTCGTATCCGTATCAACGGGCGGGGCCGTGATGTCATCGCGTGTCTGAGCGGCGGCCCGGCGGGATCCTGGGAATCCCGCGCCGGCTCGCTCGCCGGCCCGCGGCTCGTGACGCGTTTTCCCACGCAGGCTTCCCGGAAGCCTCCGGGGCGGGAGGGGCCGGCCGACGGAAAAGGGAGTCTCGCGTGGGACTCGGACCGCCGAGCGGCGGCGCGGGAGGAGGCTCGGCACGGAGCGTGGGAGCTGGAAACTCAGCCGGACCAGACCAGAGCCCTGGCAGGGAACGCCTCTCCGGCGGGCCGGGTTTATACCTCACCTCCGGCCAACATTTAGCAAGCGTTTCCACAGCGGTGCTATCTGCGCCGTGGGACCAACACACACGTGTGATGGGGCGGGCTGTGTGTGTGTGTGTGTGTGTGTGTGTGTGTGAGTGTGTTGATGTCAGAGCTACTCACTGAGGTAACCTTGAGACTCTTTCTGCATAGTCGTGATGGGGCAGTCCTTGTGAGTGAGGAGAAGCTGCTTGAGCTGGGTCACCTCGTTCTTCAGCATAGTCACTTCATTCTGAGACACACACACACACACACACACACACAATCACCTTGCATTAGCGTTAGAATTGAAAAGCAGGCTGATATGTGACTGGAATTGTTCCATAAATAAACGCGGCCATGTCGGACCGGCGGCCATGACAGGCTCCGCCTCCTGGTGCGGTCCGACAGCGCCAGCGCCCGCCAGCTCGCTGAGAAGCCCCTGAAGGCACGGGTATGGTGGTGGTTTCCACAGATGCCGAAACACACACTGGTGTTTGGTGGACCTGTGAAACGTTTGCCGCGTTTATTGGAGTAAAACTAGAAACGCAGTGGCTCGCCGGCGTCCCTGCGGCCCGATTGCAGGCCGGCGGACGGGACGCCGCTTCTACCTCCGACCGCATCAGACCTGCTGTGGTTTCTACTGGAAAGCAGAGCGCTCGGACCGCGTCGGTCGGGCCGCGGCCGGCTCGTACCTGCAGCTGCATGTTGGTCTGGGTGAGCTCCTCCGCTTTCTTCTCTAAGGACATCACCCACACTTTCCTCTTCTGCCTGCAGCGCGTCGCCGCCGCTCTGTTGCGCTCCAGGAATTTCCGCCGGCGCTCGTCCGGGTCTTCGTCCACCACCCGCCTGCGCCGGCCGCCCCCGCCGCTGGGCGGAGACTGCAGCGTCTGCGTGGGCTGCATCTGCTGCGTGGCGGGTGACATCTAAAACACAGGGGGAGGGAAAGGAGGGGGAGACGGCGTCGTCAATGCCGGGCTCTGGGGCCGGACGGACGCCGCCCGCCCGCCCGCCCGCCTCCGTCTGATTGGGCGCACCTGGAGAACATCCAGCCACCCGTCTGCGTCAGAACAAGCATCCATACATTACCTCCCGCGGCCGCCGCGCGTCTGGCATCTTCCCCAAACACCCCGCCCGCCCGCCCGCCGGCCCGCCCGGCGAGCCCCCGCCCGGCAGCCCACCGCTCACTGACTGGGCCGATTCACCGCCACGCCGCCTTATTAAAGAGGTGTCAGGCACTTTTCCGCCGCCCACTCCCGCTCAGACTAAGTCACACTCCAGACGGAGCGCCGCTCGCGCTCTGACAGGCCCCGACATATACTTGGCAAGGTCAAGTGTTCTCCGTCCTCAGATCATGAGCATTTTTAAGAGAACCACGGAAAGTACGAGCTCCGTTAATGGACGCTGAACATACGGCCGCTGTTGTTTCAATGCCTTAATGACGCGTCGGGAACATACGGCCACTTGTGCCCGTGCACGCCGCCTCGCCCGTAAAGTCTGCGGGCGCGAACGCCATCGGACAAAGCGAGAACGCGGCGTCTCGAAAACGCGTCCGCTCCGAAATACGCGTAAGTTCTGTGAAACGTGACCGAATATATGGAATGCGGCGAGGCGGCCTCAGGACCCGACGCTCCGCCGCCTGCGCATCTTGTGTCACGCTCACACGGGCCGCCCGACCTCCGACACCACCTGACGCTGACCCGAGCCGACCGGCCAATCGGAAAGCCAAAAACAAGGCGAATTTCCGAAGGGTGCCTGGAAACGTCGGCGCTGAGGGGAAAACGGTTTGGGCTGCACTTTTACATTAAACCACTAATAGCCGACTTCTAAAGCCTCGCTTTGTTTCAGCCGGGGAAGAAGGCCACGCCTCCCGGCGATACGAGAGCTTTTAATGCGCAGCAAAGTTAATGCGTTATTGAGCTTGCGGCGGCGGCGTCTAAAAGCTTGGGCTCCCGCGGGGCGCCGCATGTCTTACCTGCGAGGCGGAGTGCATGGCCGGGTGCGGCGAGGTCTGGTGCGGGTGGCCGGGGTGGAGGTGGGGGTTGTGGGAGTTGTGATGGGGGTTGTGTCCCTGCGGGTGGTGGTGGGCGCCCTGCCCGTGGCCCTGGGCGTGGTGGTGGTGGCCGTGGTGCTGATAGGCGTGGGGAGGGGCTTGCAGGTGCTGGTGCGGGTGCGAGTGCATGTGGTGATGGGCGCCCTGCTCGTGCCGCGACGTCATCATGTCCATCATGTGGCCCATGGAGTTCATGTTGCCGTTGGCGATGGTGCCCGGGTGGTGCGACAGCGCCGCCTTCAGCCTCTGAGGAGACAACGTCACGGAGCTTAGCGTCGTTCGGCCGCCGTTAGCTCGGCGGCAGCTACTTAGCAGCTACGGGCGCTAACTGGATGAGGTGATAAATGACTCCGTAAATCTGGCGTCCGGGGAGCAAATCAGAGCCACCGAGCCGTCCTCTGTCTCCCTTCATTCCTGTCCCTCCCCACGTCCCCGTCCTCGTCCTTGTCCCGCCCGGCGCTACATCTTCTCATATCGTCCCGCGTTGACCCGGCGGGGGCCGCGGGGCCTGTACGAGCCTGGACGGGGACCGGAGAGGAGCTCCATCCAGGTGCATCTGTGCTCCCCGAGTTTACCAGGATCCAGCGCTACTCCAGGGCCCGATATCACTGGGCCTCTCATACAAGACGACCAAAGAGAAAGAAAATAAAAAAACATAAACCAAACACCGGGGTGCCAAAACAGGCCTCCGGGCTTCATCTGCTGTCACACACACACACACACACAAACACAGACACACACAGACACACACACACACGTCTGCACCCTCGCATGAGTCCTTCACATGTTAACCGGCTTTTACAAGCTACAGACCCGGACAGGTTTGAACGTTTCGACACGAAACGTCTGGCGTGCGTCTGACGAGGAGACAAAGCTTCAAGAAACCCTGGAAGAACCTCTGCTTTCTCTGCTTTCTGCCCTTCGGTAAACAGTGAGAAAACAAAGCGGCTGAGCTTCAGGCTACTGTTGTGAATTCCACAAAGTTTTCGGCGGTCCGTCTCCCGGCTCTGCTTCCTCGCCGCCTCCCTTCCCCCTCCTCCCAGCTGCTGTCAGGGTCCACGCCGTGTCCGGGGCCCGTATCTTTTAACAGCCCTGGCATTCGGCGTCCCCGCTGGGACCGCCGTCCAGCTGGTCCGCATCACGGCGCTCGGACGCCACCGGAGCGCACCGCCGGCCTCCGCGGCCCAGCGGAACGGTTTTCCGCCGGAATGAAGAGGTTTTCAAAAAAACAACTAAATCTTGCCTCCGAATGCGCTGATTTTCAAGGCGCTCGCTTCTCGTGTCTCTGCCTTCCATATCCGGCGTCGCGTGAGGAACGACGTGAAATCCCGACCTCGCCGAACCTGTTTTGGTTTCTGCATGTCATCGGGACGGATGCCTGACATAGTCCCTCGGCCCCACGTGCCTTCCAAGACTTTTTTTATCTTGCGTTTTCCCCGTCTTCTCCTCACGCCGGCGTGAGCCAGGAAGCTCGGCCTCCGTGACCGCCGGGGTCGTCACATCGGGCCCGCGGCTGTCGGCGCCGTCGGAAACTCTGACCCCCCCCTTCTGTCGGCAGAAGTTACGGGTCATCTGGATGCCGCGTCGAAAATAGACGCGTCAGAAATAGAAACCCGCCCACGGACGAAGCGGAAACATCCATTTTAAACAAACTTACAGTTAAAAGTCACAGAACATCCTCTCACTTTCTACCTTCCCTTTACTTCGGCGGGTCAGTCGGCGCCGCCGGTCCCGCCCCTCTTGGAAAAACAGCAGACCGATCAGGATCGGACGGCGTGTCGTTCTCACCGCGGAGCCAACAAAAGCCAGGAGGACCTTTTTTATTTTTTTTCATTTTCTCCCCGTTTGCCAAAGATGCCGAACCGAGGCCGGCGAGCGGAAACCGGAGGAGCGGGGGGGCGGCGATGTTTGGGAGGACTTCTCTTCACGCAACGCCACGACAGCGAGGGCTCGTTTATCAGCGTCTGACAGCCATCCGGTCGGCGGCGCGGCGCTATCTGCTTATTAATGGAATTAGCATTCATCTGAGGAGCCCCGGAGAGGCCGAGGACGCCGGCGAGCCGCGGGGACGGTGCGGACGCCGCACAGCCAGAAGAAACAGATGCAGCTGAACAGCTTCGGGCATCGAGACGGTCGTCGAGAAGCGTTAACCTCACGTGGACGACATAATGTTCCATTTTAGCGAGGACTCGGTGGTAGAAGAAACCGGGGCGGCGCCGAGTTGGTTGGATTTAAAGAGATGTCTTACCGCGGCCCCGATCCGTGTCCGACAGCGCGGCGGCCGCTCCCTCCAGAGCCTGGACGCGGCGCGGCTTAAAACGCGGCGCAGCCCCAACTTAGGCGTTTGCGTCCGCGACCGCAGTGACGCGGCGGAAGGTCATTAGCGGGACACTGATGAGCGGGTCGTCCCTCCGCCACACCTTCGCCGTCGGGCTCCTCCGTGCCTCTTTAACACCTGGGCGTGTTTCTCGCAGACGCCGCTGAGCAGCGGGAATTAACCGCCGCGCGGCTCGGCCTAATAACACACCCGCGCCTATACGTTGCGGCCGCGGCGGAAAACAGTCATTAAGTCTGCTGCAGGTGTCAGCCTGCGGGCGTTCGCGCCGCTCGCCCGCTCGCTCGCTCGCACGTCCCGGCCTCCGGCGGCTGGAAAACAAGGCTCCCGCAGAGTGCTGATGATGTAGAGGCGGCGCCAGGCCGTCCCCGGGAACCATAAATGTGTGGCGGAGACTAATCGCCCGCATTTCAGACAGCATTTCATTCATCCTGACAGAGCTCTGAAAGCAGGAGGCGTATTGATTTTCCATTGTTAAAACGCCGTCCCTGATTCAGCCGTCTTGTGCCCAGAGGGGAGCTATCTCCTCGCAGACCTCTGATCCCTGCAGCCCCGCTCCTCTTTCTTCCTTCTCCAGACCTTTCTCGTTTATGTGGTTTCAGGGAGCCCAGGTGATCGCCCATTAATGATATTTATTAATAGCCACTTCCTCTGTGACACGGGGGTCTGAGTGATGTCCCTGTGAGTGCTCTGGCCACGTCCCCAGAACACACACCGGTTCCTCCTCGCCAGATGACTTCATATCTATTAACCCGGGCAGGAGGACGTAAGAGCGCGACGCAGGTACAAAGGGAGGAGGCCACGCCCGGCTCCGGACGCCTAAATCAAACCCTGCCAGGTCGGGGTGAGCACTTTTATTCCCCTTAAAAGTGGAGCGGCGGACCACCCAGGGACCCGTGGCCTCCTGGCGCCTCCGAGCAGGTCGGGGAGATTTAGCCGGTCTGAGGAGTCACACTTTAAGTGCCGGAGACGGGATTTCCGGCCGCACCTCGGACGCTCAGCGAAAAAGAAAAATATCCACCCTTCATTGGTCGGTGAGGAGCATCCGTCGCGGCGGTGACGTTCCCCTCGCTCGCGGCCGAAGCCAGGCTCTGGCCGCCAAGCGCCGGAAGGATCCGAACCCCCCCTTTTGTCCTCGGGCCGAGCCGAGCCGCACTTTGCCCCCGAAAACTCCACACCGCCATTAGCTCCATTTTATTAGATTTCCCTCTCGCCCAGAGAGGCAGTAAGACACACACACACACACACACACACACACACCCTATCTTACAGCCCCCCCCGGCTTGCCAAGAGCAGGGAGACTGTTAAACTGATTTCCTCGGGGAGCGGCGAGGCAGACAGTCTGATGGGAGCGTGGCGCTGCAACGTCACCCCCTCTCCTCTCGGGCTTCTACGCCGGGCCGAGCCGAGCCGAGCCGAGCCGAGCCGAGCCGAGCCGGGCCCGGCGCGGTCGCCTCCAGACGGAGACCGGCGGGGGCCGGCGTCAGCATCGTGCACGGCGAGACGCACGCCCGCCCGGGAACGCGCTCCAAAGCGTGCGCTCACGCTCTTGGCGGCTCCTGCACCCTGTCAAGCTAATGGATGGGCCTCCTACCACAGAGTGTGTGTCCCCTCTGCGTGGCAAAGGCGTGTGTGAGAAGACAAAGATGTGTTCTCATCACACACTCAAAACAACAGGCGGACGGCAGCGAGCGTCTCCTGCTGAGACCAGCCGGGTTCGTTCGGGGGAAACCAACGACCGCTTTGCTGTTTCACCCGGCAGAGTCGACCGCGGAGTCGAATCCCGGCTCGCTCCTCGACCTCCTCGACCTCCTCGACCTCCTCGACCGATCAAAGTCTGGCCACCTCACCGGTTTTTATCCCGGCGCCACCGTCACGTAGGAGACCCTCAGAGCCGGCGGTGCTTTTTAAATTCTCAGGTGGAACCTTGGAATTCTACCTTTCCCTGCACGGCAGGACGAACCCCAGGGACTTATTGATCACGCCGATCGGTCGTGTTTAGGAACACATGGACTCCCGCAGAGTCTCGCTAAGGTCTGGTTCTCCGCAGGGGTCGGCAGGCCGGCCCGGTCTGGCCAGCCGGTTTAAACGGACCCGGCTCCGCTGGATCCCAGGTCCATTCACGAGCCCTGAACCAGAATCAAGTGGCTTTCACATAAACCTCCCATCAGCACGGCTGGGACAACAGCGGGTCCAGAGGCAAACACACGCAACGCTGGGCACTGTCCTCACACACACACACACACACACACACACACACACGTGACCCTCAGAATCAGAATTGTATCATGGCCTCTTATGCCGTTCCTTGTTTCAAACAGCTTTTGCTAATGTCTCGGCCTCCTGGGTCCCGGCTGCAGCCGCAGACGGATCTGCAGGAATTCCCCGGGACTGACGGCTGTCGCCTCTGAGGAGGAGCCGCAGAGATCGCTGATCAATCAGAACCGCCGGAAAGCGCTGCGCTGAGAGCGGGCGGCCGCTGAGAGCAGGACGACCGACTGGTCTGGTCCTTCTCAAGAAAACTAAACATCAAGAGTGTGCGCTGGGGCCAGGACATGAATATTATCCATGAAATGACTTTGCCCTTGCAGATGTGGTCTTCTGCGGGACGCTGACGGGAAAATAAGGTATTCGACAGGTTTCCATGATGCATTTTCTCATTTTCCACCTGCTTTTCATGGCGGGGAGCCGGTCGGCTCTTCCAGGGTTTTTCGTTTTGTATTTCCCAGGACTTCCAGGACGTGGAGGAACCTGGACGCAGCTCCGGCTGCTTCGGAAACCTGTAGCGAGCAATCAGTTCGTCATTGGAGCGCTACGTTTTACGAGGGAGGGCGTCGGACGGAGCGAGACGGACGCTGCATCATCTGTGAGCCGGCACATCTAATTATCTCCGGCGAGCACGTCGGGCGGGTTTGTCTGCGCTTCGGACAAATCGAACATTTTGGCAAAGGCATCTCAGCCGGAGGGGGTTGAACTCGCCGGTCCCGCTCCGGCGCCGTTGAACCCGCCGACACATCGATCCCGCGGGACTCAAAGCTGAACCCGCCCATTTCCGCGGCCACACACACGTGTGTGAGTTTGTCATTTGAAAACACAAACTTCCCCGCGTCCGTCGGAGTGACTTTTGGCTCTGCGGTCGAGTGAAACCTGTATCTGTCAGCGAGGACGTGTGTCTTCTATCAAGCGTTCGACTGTGTTTTATCACACATCCGATTGTTTACTTTACTAGCCGGCCACACATTTACACAACAGATCTTTATCCAAACTTTAACTCTGCGGTTTGCCGGGGCCCGGTAATCCACAGGTGTGTTTTGACTCGCGGGGCGTCGGGGGTGCCGGTGCCATGAAAATGAGACGTCCGCGCACACAACCATGAGCGCGCACACACACACACACGGACCGGCACGCACGCGGCACACGGAGCTTTTCCAAGGCTGAGCGCGGCAGCCTGCAGACTCAGCTGTGCTCTGAGCTCACCGTCCTGTGACGTCACAGGACGACAATGGCGCCATTCATGCAGATGTTGCGTAGAAGCCTGCTACTGCTAGCCTGCCGCTAGCCTGCCGCTAGCCTGCCGCTAGCCTGCCGCTAGCCTGCCGTCAGGCTCCAGGTGCTCGCCGGCTTATCGAGGTTGAAAATGAAAACCTCACCCCGGGCTGAACGCTCAAAGGCGACGCGCCTCTCCAGATCCCCAGAAAAGAGCAAATATTTAACATTCTGGCTCACGAGCGATCGATCCCTCGCTCGCTCGCTCGCTCGGCCGCGGCTCCCGAACCGCCCCGACTTGTTGTGCGCCGCGGGCCGTGCGAAGGGGAGCTAACGCTGCGCGGGTGCAGCCTCCGTCGCTGGTCCTCCCGCGCGCCGTGAAATGTTTCTTTAAGAGCGGCGCTGTTTTCTTTTTTTCCCCCCTTCAAGTAAAAAGGAGCACATTTAGAACATGCCAGGAATTATGTCATCCGCCCATGCGGTGCCAGCTCCGCGGCCAAGGGAGCTGCAGCCGAGGAACATATAGTATTGTTTACCTCATAAAAAACTCAGCACCTAGCCACATGCTTAGTGACAAATTTATTGTCCTTAGTAACAATGTAAACAATAGATAATTGGGAGATAATAAATAGCACATTTTCATGCGCCGACACAAAGGCTTACGGGACGGCGCCGCCTGGAAGGAGCGGGCCGGCTCGCCGCCGAAAGCTTCGGAGACCGTTTGAAAGAGACGAGCGAGGAAAAAAAAGCAAGGATCCCGCAGTCCGGTGGCACGGGCTGAGTCATGTTCCATACTTGGCGCCCGCTCATGTTATTTCGAGCCGGCACGATAAGGGCTTGTTTTGGCTTGCTGAGCCAGAGGGGCCATAGTGACTATCTCTCGTGCGGAGCGCCGGGAGCGCGTGCACGCCGGAGTAGGTTCGGGAACCCGGCGGAGTGTGCAAACGTGCACATCCTCGCCGGATGACTCACATTTGTCACTTCTTTAACCGGATCGGACCCTGCGCGGGTACGTACGTCTGCGGTTTCCACGCCGTGAGGGGATGAGCTGGACAGAGCTGGAGCAGACGGTGCATGCGTGGATGTGTGTGTGCGTGTGTGTGTGTGTGTGTGTGTGTGACTGTTCGCAAGGCCCTGTGGAGAACTGGCTCTGAGCGCTGATGTAATGCATTGGCCGGCGCGCTGTGGAACTTGGCCTCCTCTCTGCAGCGTTTCCTTCACACTCTGAGGGTCAACTATCCCACAACACACTCCATTCTGTTCCCCCGACCACAACAGCACAGAACACAACCACACCCGGCACCGCCAGCGCCCGCCGCTTCGCCGTAGAGAGGGCTGAGAAAACAAACGGCCCAAACAAACGGAGAAAACACTCGGACCTCGGCGACGCTTCCGGACGGCCGCAGTAAAAAGCGGCGAGGGAGAGCACGTCGGCTTCGCCGCTCGGACCACGGTACTTCAGGAGAAAATAGAGGACGGCACAAAGACGGACGCCGATGTAGCGATGACGGCGAGCAGAGAGCTCAGAGCGAGACGGGCGTCCCAGAGGGGCCGCGGCAGTCCTTCGGCTCATTAACTATTTACACCAGAGACGGGCCTCCCTGCCGCTCGGGCCCACCGCAAAATCAATTAGCCTTCATTAGCCCGGAGTCTGGGCGCTTCTCCGGCTGGGGCGGGCTAGTCCCGCCTCCGCGCCCTCCGCTTTCCACGCAACGTCGAGCCGCCGCCCAAACGGGCCGAGCCCGAGCCCTTCGGAGCCCGAGCCCTTCGGAGCCCGAGTCCTTCGGAGCGCTTCTCCGGCATCCCGTCCGTTTTGCGGCGCCGTCGATGGCCACGTCTCTGGCTTTTCCACCCCCCTGTCTATCTGTTTCCGCCACGTCTATGGGAGTCCCGCTCGATCCCCCTTCTCCACTCCACTAATGTAAACTTTGGCGAGCGAGAGTGCATCCAGGTCCGGGCCTCCGGGGTGTGAGGTTACAGTCGGGAGATTTCCCATTGGCGGAAAGTCAACATGGCCGGGGTAATGCGATTAGAGCCGGATTGAGAACGTCGCAGGGGACACATGGGCCTGATCACGGCCCGGTTATCCGATAGCGAGGCCGTATTTATCGACCCGGCCCGGGCGAGGATATTACAGACATTAGAGACTCCTTCTATGCTTATGAAAGCCACACTGGAGATCACGCCCCGATAACGCAATTACTCTCTCGCTCTCGGCCGACAATCGCCGAATTCCATCAGTCGTGTTCAGACGTCGGGGATCTGAACCCGGACGGACCCGCGGTCGCCGTCGCGCCCGGCGTTCCGACCCGTCCGCGGCGCGGCCACGCCGTGACCGCATATGTTTACCGGAGGCCGAGCGCGGCGTTTACAATTCAATTACACAGATAGGAGGAGTAAAAGAAAAAAAAAAAGGAAGAGTAAGATGTGCCTGGATGATGGCCAGGGGAGAGATAAGGCTAATACACTGATATTGTGTGTTACCCCGGCTTGTTACCATAGGAACAGTTGAAGGGATTCAAGAGACTACAAAGACGATCAATCTTGAGAGAGCAGGAGGGAGAGGGAGAATTAAATGCCCTGGGAATGCTCCCGCGCTCCTCTATCACGGCAATAACTCTTCTAATGACCTCTACTACCTCTCTCTCTCTCTCTCTCTTTTCCCTCTCTCTCTCTCTCTCTCTCTCTCTCTTTCTCTCCCCCCCCCCTTCCTCTCTTTCTCTCTCTCTCCACGAGATGTGTTTCTCTCCGGCAAACCCGGCTATCGCTGAACATTTCCAAACACCGAGCGCGACGAATGCTTTTCATTATGCTTTGCACTTTTTTTTTTTTTTTTTTTTTTTTTCTCTCCTTTCTTTCAATAACCAAGTCGTGACATTTGCTCCCATTTCTATGGAGATCCGTCCGTGTTGAGAGTTGTTTATTTTCAACGCGGGGTTGAGCGCTGGTCATGTTGCTGCAGAATTAATGAAGTCATTTCGCATCGCGTTTAGCCGTTAATTGATTTGACATTAATCACAGGTAAGCTACGGGTCGTTCGTATTTGGGACCCGGTCCGAGGCCTTTCGCCGGAGCTTCCTCCCCCCTTCCTGTCCTCCCTCCTGCTCTTTAGAACCGGTTGCATCTCCTCGGCGTCCCGCCGCACTTGGGGGGCTCGGGCCTGATCCCCGCCGCTCTAACTGCTGGCTTTGTGAGGGATGAGGTCATTTGATTTTTTTCCCCGCCGTGTTAAACCGGCGCTAACAAGCTGCAGGACCTACAGAACATGTTCTGTACATTAAGATATACATCGGGCGGTCGGTGGGCAGCCGAGGCCCGACCACATAAAGGGCCCTTTATTTCCAGCCTGGGTCTCCGGCGCTGCACTGGCAGGTTCAGACGCAGCTTTGATTACACACCAAATGATGAAATCCACACAGAGCTGGGAGCAGAGCTGGGCTGGCACGGCCCAGTGGAAAAGAGAGTTGCAACACTTTCAGCGCGCATGTGTGTGTGTGTGTGTGTGTGTGTGTGCGCGCATATCATAAATGCATGCGTATCACTGGGAATACATGCATACACTCACCAGCTTGGCCTCAGAATGCATGGAGGGAATGTGAGCGGAGGAACAGGGGCTGCTGTGGGCGGGAGCCTGCATACCCATCATGCTGGAGCCCATCGCCATCGGCCTCTCCATCTGAGGATCGCAGCACAACGGACCGGTTTCATCGACCGCGGAAGAGCCGTCGAACGTTTCGACGGGCGCCCCGATCGGAGGGCATGGATGCTGTCATGAAAACAGGAACGGCGGTGCGGGGTGGGGGGGGGGGGGGGGGGGGGGGGCCATGAGAGAGCAGCAGAGACTGATCTCACATGACAGGCCGCCCTCTGCTCGCTCTGTGTGATGATAACAGGTAGCTGACCCAAAACAGGAAGCCAGAATGGAGGGACTTAACACAGGAAGCCGGTGAAACCGTGTGTGTGTGTGTGTGTGTGTGTGTGTGTGTGTGTGAGCGCCGGGCAGACCTCACACATCAACAAAACAGCCCCGGCTGAATGCAGGGCTGCGATATGAGATTTTATTTGGTCATACAAATTAGGGGTTAAAGCGGGGTCTGCGGGACGCCGCTTTCCCTGCACCACCATCTGCCGCGGCCCGGGACCCGCCAGGGATCAGCTGAGCGAGGGGTCGGGGGTCGTCGGAGCGGCGGAGAACCCGTCTTCCGCACATGCGTGTGTGTGTGTGTGTGTGTGTGTGCGCGTGAGATGTTTTGGCCTCC
This sequence comes from Fistularia commersonii, assembly GCF_037954325.1. NCBI lineage: Eukaryota > Metazoa > Chordata > Actinopteri > Syngnathiformes > Fistulariidae > Fistularia > Fistularia commersonii. The sequence goes on along the minus strand of NC_141294.1, from coordinate 13,508,297 downwards.
CGGCTGCTAAAGTGTGGGTGGTGTGTCGGTCTCTGTGGAGCGAGGCCTCCATTTCCAGCGGCCCCCGCCTGACCCCCCACCCTCCGCCCCGCACCCACCCTCCTCCGCAGGGACCCGGGCCTGGAACCTGCCGCCTTAATTGCACTAAGTGTGTTTTGTGTAAAAATATCACCCTAACCTGCACCCCTTTCCTGAACCGTCAATCTTCCCGCTGAAAATCGCTTAGCTCTTAATTTAATAAACATGGGAGTTTTTTTTCCCGGTCCCGTCAACACGGGCCGTCTTGTGTTACAATGAGAACACGTGTCGTGTCATTAGAATCCTGATACCGGGAGCTTTTCCTCCCTTGTTATCGTCCCGGCTCTCCCCCTTGTTATCGTCCCGGCTCTCCCGTTGCCGTTCCACTAAATCTTCCCGGCTTAACGACAACGCGGGGCCCGTGTTCGGGACCCGCGGCCCGGTTCCCTCGTGCCGCGGGAGACGGCGTCCCCGATAAGCTCCGGGAGGCCCTTCGTCCACGTCTGTGTGCACGTGTCCCTCTGTGGGCCATTGTGTGTACTCACGGGCATCAGCACGGCCGAGGAGCCGGGCATGGTGGGGGTCTGGAAGGGTTCCAGGCATGGAGGCTGGCAGAGGCTGTCTCTGTCTGTTTCGTAGGTGCAGCAGCGAAGGACAGGGAGCCGGGGACGGGCCCTGGGAGGACACACACACACACACCACACACACACACCACACACACACACACACACACACACACACACACACACACACACACACACAGACGTTCAGGATTTGGTCCTGGATAATCTGAGATTGTTTGGCTTCGCGTTGTCATCTGACAGCCGCTGTGACCGAGCTGCGGTCCTGAAAGATCTGCGCTTGTATTTGGTCTCCAAGTCCTCCAAGGTGTGTGTTTCTGAGGCGTCCGGCGCCGCTCCATGGAAGGAAAGTCGGCGGCGGCCACGTTTTCATTTGTTTATAAATTGAGCTCTGAATTCAGGGGAGGTTCATCAAAAGCAATAAATGTCAAAGCCAAAGTCTGATTTCTGCAGTTTTCAGCACTAATCACGGCTGCTTTGCTCCGTTGTCACGGCGAGACTGTAAATAAACGAATATAAGTGGGCACATTTTTTTCCCCTTCATGGGCCACTAAAATACCAAAATTTTCGTCTGAGGCTTTTTGAGAGGCGTGTTCGCCGTATCGCTGGTCCCGGCTCCGTCCCGCCGCCTCGGCCCGCGGCTGCGACGTCCAGCCGTGATCCCCCGCCGCTGTGAGCTGGAGATGTCAAACAGGCGTGCGGCGTC